>NC_135992.1:2276826-2321826 GCF_053455715.1 Rhinoraja longicauda
CACAGACGGCTGTGGAGGCCAAGTCAGTGGATATTTTTAAGGCAGGGACTAACAGATTCTTGATCAGTGCGGGTGTCAGGGGTTATGGGGAGAAGGCAGGAGAATGGGGTTAGGAGGGAGAGATAGATCAGCCATGATTCAATGGTGGAGTGGACTTTTAGATTTTTAGATTTAGAGATACAGCGCAGAAACAGGCCCTTCGGCCCACCGGGTCCGCACCGCCCAGCGATCCCCGCACATTAACACTATCCTACACCCACTAGGGACAATGTTTACATTTGCCCAGCCAATTAACCTACAAACCTGCACGTCTTTGGAGTGTGGGAGGAAACCGAAGATCTCGGAGAAAACCCACGCAGGTCACGGGGAGAACGTACAAACTCCGTACAGGCGGCGCCCGTAGTCAGGATCGAACCTGAGTCTCCGGCGCTGCATTCGTTGTAAGGCAGCAACTCTACCGCTGCGCCACCGTGCACTTGATGGGCCGAATGGCCAAATTCTGCTCCTATCACTTATGACCAATGACCTTCCATCCCAGAGTCCCTCATTTCCTTTTACCCCACCCCCTCAGCTGACCCCTCTCCACTACAAACCCTCACTCTAACTCTATTTTACACCTCTTCTGCTTGTCTGACACCTTTTATCTCCTTTTCCCTCTGGCCTTTGTCATTTACTCCTCCCATCTGCTGATAACACCTCCCCACTCACCTCTCTCCACCTCCCACTTGATAGCTTTTCTCCTGCCCCTACTTTTTTAGTTTAGTTTAGAGATACAGCGCGGAAACAGGCCCTTCGGCCCACCGGGTCCGCGCCGCCCAGCGATCCCCGCACACTAACACCATCCCACACACACTAGACAATTCTTTACAATTTTACCGAAGCCAATTATCCTACAAACCTGTACGTCTTTGGAGTGTGGGAGGAAACCGGAGCACCGGGAGAAACCCACGCAGGTCTCGGGGAGAACGTACAAACTCCGTACAGACAGCACCCGTAGTTGGGATGGAACCCGGGTCTCCGGCGCTGTGAGGTAGCAACTCTACCGCTGCACCACCGTGCCGTCCTAATCTCTTCCAGCTTTCCCCACCCGACTACAATGCGTCTGAAGACAGGGCCCAACTCGAAACGTCACCTATCCATGTTCTCCAGAGATGCTGCCTGACCCGCTGAGTTACTCCAACACTCTGTGAAACGTCACCTATCCATGTTCTCCAGAGATGCTGCCTGACCCGCTGAGTTACTCCAGCACTCTGTGAAACGTCACCTATCCATGTTCTCCACAGATGCTGCCTGACCCGCTGAATTACTCCAGCACTCTGTGTTCTGCACAAGCCTCTTCCCACCATGTTATTCGGTTCCGAACCGTGTTATTTAAGTTCAGCGTGGAGTCCCAGTGTGAGGAGCTTGCAGGAGCAGGCGTGGAGTTGATGGGGGTCTGGACTGGAGGGTTTAGAACTGGGCGGCACGGTGGCGCAGCGGTAGAGTTGCTGCCTTACAGCGCTTGCAGCGCCGGAGACCCGGGTTCGATCCCGACTACGGGTGCTGTCTGTACGGAGTTTGTACGTTCTCCCCGTGACCTGCGTGGGTTTTCTCCGAGATCTTCGGTTTCCTCGGTGGGAAGGGGGGAGAGGGAGGTGGGGAGATAAGGGGGGTTGGAGGGAAGGGGGTGGAGGGAGGGCGAAGGAGGGCACCATGTTATAGGAAAGATATTGTCAAGCTTGAAAGGGTTCAGAAAAGATTCATAAAGATGTTGCCAGGACTATAGTGTGTGAGCTACAGGGAGAGGTTGAGGAGGCTGGGTCTCTACTCCATGGAGCGCAGGAGGATGAGGGGTGATCTTATAGAGGTGTACAAAATCATGATAGGAATAGATCGGGTAGATGCACAGAGTCTCTTGCCCAGAGTAGGGGAATCAAGGACCAGAGGACACAGGTTCAAGGTGAAGGGGAAAAGATTTAATAGGAATCTGAGGGATAACGTTTTCACACAGAGGGTGGTGGGTGTATGAAACAAGCTGCCAGAGGAGGTAGTTGAGGCTGGGACTATCCCATCTTTTAAGAAACAGTTAGACAGGTACATGGATAGGACAGGTTTGGAGGGATATGGACCAAGCGCAGGCAGGTGGGACTAGTGTAGCTGGGACATTGTTGGCCGGTGTGGGCGAGTTGGGCTGAAGGGCCTGTTTCCACACTGTATCACTCTAAGATTCTAAGACTCCATGACACATCTGATTTCACCTTCTCATTAGACAATAGGTGCAAGAGGAGGCCATTCGGCCCTTCGAGCCAGCACCGCCATTCAATGTGATTATGGCTGATCATTCTCAATCAGTACCCCGTTCCTGCCTTCTCCCCATACCCCCTGACTCCGCTATCCTTAAGAGCTCTATCTAGCTCTCTCTTGAATGCATTCGGAGAATTGGCCTCCACTGCCTTCTCCCTTTCAAATTGTTGGTCGGTGGGCCGAAGGGCCTGTTTCTAAGCTGTATCTCTAAACTAAACTATGAAGAAGACACCCAGCTGCCTTTCAAAGACCACCTTGTCCCTCTGGCTGGTGTTGGTATATCAGTCTAACACCCCAGCCAATCCCCTCACCCTGCTCTGCTCCCAATCCCTGGCTCAATCGCATCAACGGCCTAACATCATGGAGCTGGCGGCGGCCTTGCTCGAGACTAACTCACTGCCATGGACCTATCATCAGAGCCTGCGTTCCCTTGCCTGGGATCAACGCTCCAACTGCGGCCTGCGGACTTCAACATCGAGGGGCTCGCAGTCTCGGGTAGAGGCCGATGTCGGTAAGCTCCAAAGCCGCAGGAGGTTCGACCTGCCCCGACCCGGGGTCCGATCACCCGGCGTGGGGAGCCGAGATTCCCCCCGATGCAGGAGCCAAGATCGTCCCGTCAACGGAAGGTTCGAGTCCCCCGACCGCAGGTGAACAAAGAAGGGAAGAGATTGAACGTTGTTTGCCTTCCATCACAGTGAGGAATGTGGGGGAGTCGCTGTGGTGGATGTTCATGTTAAAATGTATTTTGTGTGTCTTGTTGCTTTTTATTGGTATGACTGTACGGCAAATGAAATTCCTCGTATGTTGCAAAACAAACTTGGCTAATAAAGTATGATTATGATAATGACATGGTCAGAGACAGCCCACAAACCAGGGCGTAGGCCCAATCCTTCATTCAATAGCTATTTGCTATAGATTTTTAGAGATACAGCGCGGAAACAGGCCCTTCGGCCCACCAGGTCCGTGCCGCCCAGCGATCCCCGCACATTAACACTATCCTACACCCACTAGGGACAATTTTTACATTTGCCGAGCCAATTAACCTACAAACCTGTATGTCTTTGGAGTGTGGGAGGAAACCGAAGATCTCGGAGAAAACCCACGCAGGTCACGGGGAGAACGTACAAACTCCGTACAGACGGCGCCCGTAGTCAGGATCGAACCTGAGTCTCCGGCGCTGCATTCGCTGTAAGTCAGCAACTCTACCGCTGCGCCACCGTATATATATTAACGATTTAGATGAGGGAATTAAATGTAACATCTCCAAGTTTGTGTGGATGACACAAAGCTGGGTGGTAGTGTGAACTGTGAGGAGGATGCTATGAGGTTGCAGGGTGACTTGGACAGGTTGTGTGAGTGGGCGGATGCATGGCAGATGCAGTTTAATGTGGATAAGTGTGAGGTTATCCACTTTGGTGGTAAGAACAGGAAGGCAGATTATTATCTCAATGTTGTCAGCGAGCTCAGAAATGGAAAGGACTGGAATGCAGGCTCACCGAGAAGTCCTGAAACCAACATCCAAACGGGAATGGAACTGAAAGATATAGACCTGGAACGGACAGAACTCAGAACGGCTATCGAACCGACACAACACAGAACTGATCAGCCAGCCGCCAACTGGTGATGGTCGTGGGTATTTATACCAAGTGATAGATTAGGGGGGCAGATTAAATGGAGGCGTAACTTCTAACAGCACAGGGGACGAGTGTGGAAACAGTCTCAAGTGTCTGGATGCATGGCAAGTTTGACAGACTTAGGAAAAAGGGAGGTGCAGCGAGACCTGGGTGTCCTTGTACACCAGTCACTGAAAGTAAACATGCAGGTGCAGCAGGCAGTGAAGAAAGCTAATGGCATGTTGGCCTTCATTGCGAGAGGATTTGAGTAGAGGAGCAAGGAGGTCCTACTGCAGTTGTACAGGGCCCTGGTGAGACCGCACCTGGAGTATTGTGTGCAGTTTTGGTCTCCTAATTTGAGGAAGAATATTCTTGCTATTGAGGGAGTGCAGCGTAGGTTCACCAGGTTAATTCCCGGGATGGCAGGACTGACATATGATGAAAGAATGGGTCGACTGGGCTTGTATTCACTGGAATTTAGATGGATGAGAGGGGATCTTATAGAAACATATAAAATTCTTAAGGGATTGGACAGGCCAGATGCAGGAAAAATGTTCCTGATGTTGGGGGAGTCCAGAACCAGGGGCGAAAGTTTAAGAAAAAGGGGGAGGCCATTTAGGACTGAGATGAGGATAAACGTTTTCACCCAGAGAGTTGTGAATCTGTGGAATTCTCTGCCACAGAAGGCAGTGGAAGCCAATTCACTGGATGTTTTCAAGAGAGAGTTGGATAGAGCTCTTAGGGCTGAGGGAATCAGGGGGTTGGGGAGCAATCAGGAACAGGGTACTGATTCTGGATGATCAGCCATGATCACATTGAATGGCGGTGCTGGCACAAAGGGGTGAATGGCCTCCTCCTGCACCTATTTTCTATGTTTTTTAATCCACCAACCTACCTTATTGCCGACACTGGACCTTTTCTCTGGAGCTGCGATGTTACGTGGCTGAGAAACTGTATTTGACCCTGGTATTTGTGTATTTGTTGTGCTTGCTCATTGTGTTTATGTAGAGCATTATCTGATTTATTGCATATCACGCAAACTGAAGCTTTTCTCCGTGTCTTGGAGCACCTAACAATACTGAATCAATACCCATACAGTAGCCAGCCCTGCCAAGGCAATGAGGAAAGATAACCAGGAGGAGTGCCAACTATCTCACTCCCAAATAAGGGACAGAAGGTGACGTCACCGCCCCGCGCCCCACGTGACCCCACCCAGCCAGCGGCCACGCTCCACCAATGGCGGCTGCCCGACCCGGGAGACGGGTTGCTACGCAACCTCCATTAGGCGGCGCCCGGGCCTCCGGGTCTACACTTTCCGGGCCTACAGTGTCCGGGCCTACAGCGGCCCCCGGGCCTACAGTGTCCGGGCCTACAGTGTCCGGGCCTACAGTGTCCGGGCCTACAGTGTCTGGACCTACAGCGCCCCCCGGGCCTACAATGTCCGGGCCTACAATGTCCAGGCCTACAGTGTCCGGGTCTACAGTGTCCGGGCCTACAGTGTCCAGGCCTACAGTGGACCCCGGGTCTACAGTGTCCAGGCCTACAGCGGACCCCGGGCCTACAGTGTCCGGGCCTACAGTGTCCGGGCCTACAGTGTCCAGGCCTACAGTGTCCGGGCCTACAGTGTCCGGGCCTACAGTGTCCAGGCCTACAGTGTCCGGGCCTAGTGTCCAGGCCTACAGTGTCCGGGCCTACAGTGTCCGGCCCTACAGTGTCCAGGCCTACAGTGTCCGGGCCTACAGTGTCCGGGCCTACAGTGTCCAGGCCTACAGTGTCCGGGCCTACAGTGTCCGGGCCTACAGTGTCCGGGCCTACAGTGTCCAGGCCTACAATGTCCAGGCCCGCTGGGTGGTGTTGGAGAGGGACTATGCACTGTCCACGGGCACCCTGGAGGATTTCCAGAGGGCGATGGCCCAGGCGTGAGAGCAGCCGGCCCTTGTCCCGCCCCGCTGGGTGTCGGGGGGGGGGGCTCAAATGTGTGGAGTACCTGCGGCTAAGCAAACCCCCGCTCAACCGGAAGTACTCGTCGGACCCAGGCGCCGTAATCCATCCCGGGAGCCGGTCCCACACAACATGAGCCGCATTTCCTCAACACCCTTCATCTCCCTCCGAGACGCAGGGAGGCGTGTCCTGTACGGGCTCCTCCTCCACACCCTGCACTTCCTCGCCCTGGTCCACCGTCCGTCCGGACACTAAGTGGCGGTCGGTGTTGCCTTCCGGTCGTGAGGGGGCCCCGCGGTGGGGGTCCCTCTACACAGGGATTCTGCCCCTCTCCATCGGGGACCTGGGGTGTAAGGTATCGCACCGAGGGGTCCCCTGCAACCTGTTCCTCACGCGGTTCACAGACTCGCCAGCCGCCTGCCACTTTTGCGGGTTGGAAGAGTCTGTGTACCGTGTGTACATGGAGTGTGTGAGTCTGTGTACCACGTGTACATGGAGTGTGTGAGTCTGTGTACCACGTGTACATGGAGTGTGTGAGTCTGTGTACCACGTGTACATGGAGTGTGTGAGTCTGTGTACCACGTGTACATGGAGTGTGTGAGTCTGTGTACCACGTGTACATGGAGTGTGTGAGTCTGTGTACCACGTGTACATGGAGTGTGTGAGTCTGTGTACCGTGTGTACATGGAGTGTGTGAGTCTGTGTACCACGTGTACATGGAGTGTGTGAGTCTGTGTACCGTGTGTACATGGAGTGTGTGAGTCTGTGTACCACGTGTACATGGAGTGTGTGAGGTTGCAGCCCCTGTTCCAGTATCTAAAGGGGCTGCTCCTTGCCTTCTGGCTGCACTTCACACCCACCGTCCTCATCTGTGGACCCCCCGTGCGTGGGTAGGGGAGAGGGTAGGGCCGGAGATGTCCTGGTTGGGTTGCTCCTGGGCCTGGCCAAGCTGGCCATCCGTGAGTCACGGCGCCAGGCGGAAGAGGGCTCTGCCCGAGCCGGCTGCCTGCCCCTTTTCCGGGGTTACGTCCGCCCGCGCCCGGGTGGTGTTAGAGAGGGACCGCGCGCTGCCCACGAGCACCCTGGGGGGATTCCGGGACCGCTGGGCACCGCGGGGGATGGGATGTATCCTGGATGGGTATTGTAATATAATTGTATAACAGTTCCAATTGGTATCTTTGTTTTGTATAATATTCTGGTGGCGGGTTCTGTTTTGGTTTTATTGTATTGTATATATTACTTTAATATTTGAATAAATATTTTTGACTTTAAAAAAAAAACTTTTAAAAAAAGTGTCCGGGGCTACAATGTCCGGGTTACAGTGTACGGGCCTACAGTGTCCGGGCCTACAGTGTCCGGGCCTACAGTGTCCGGGTTACAGTGTCCAGGCCTACAGTTTCCGGGCCTACAGTGTCCGGGCCTACAGTGTCCGGGCCTACAGTGTCCGGGCCTACAGTGTCCGGGCCTACAGTGTCCGGGCCTACAGTGTCCAGGCCTACAGTGTCCGGGCCTACAGTGTCCGGGCCTACAATGTCCAGGCCTACAGTGTCCGGGCCTACAATGTCCAGGCCTACAGTGTCCGGGTCTACAGTGTCCGGGCCTACAATGTCCAGGCCTACAGTGTCCGGGTCTACAGTGTCCAGGCCTACAGCGGACCCCGGGCCTACAGTGTCCGGGCCTACAGTGTCCGGGTCTACAGTGTCCGGGCCTACAGCGGCCCCCGGGCCTAATACGGGACAAGGGCTGTCCACGGGTCAAACCAATGTAGCCCAATATATGGGATGTCCCGGCTAATACGGGACAGTTGGCAACAGCGGACGTGTGGTGGAGCGACATTTTAATTGATGTTCCCCCCCCCCCCCAGTGTGCAGCAGCCAGTTCCTGTGCTCACTGTGGAGATGTGGTTTGTGTTGTATACATGCCCTCTGCTCTCACCAAGATCATAGAAACATTAGCAGACAGCCCTGTGGTCAGGATCAGACCCGCCCGCATAGGGAATCCTCCGAGATCTTCAGTTTCCTCCCACGCTCCAAAGACGTACGGTACAGGTTTGTGGGTTAACTGGCTTGAGTTTAGTTTAGTCTCGAGATACAGTGCGGTCCTTCGACCACTGACCAGCCATCTGCCTACACTAGCATGAGAGGAATAGATCGGGTAGACGCCCAGAGTAGGGGAATCGAGGACCAGAGGACATAGGTTCAAGATGAAGGGGAAAAGATTCAATAGGAATCTGAGGGGTAACTTTTTCACACAGAGGGTGGTGGGTGTATGGAACGAGCTGCCAGAGGAGGTAGTTGAGGCTGGGACTATCCCAACATTTAAGAAACAGTTAGACAGGTACATGGATAGGACAGGTTTGGAGGGATATGGACCAAGCGCAGGCAGGTGGGACTAGTATACCTGATGTGTTCCTGGTCTCTGAAGATCTGTCCTCGGCCCACAAGACAATGATGGAGTCACAAAGAAAGCCCTTCAACGTCTCAATGCCCCGTGAAGATTGAGGATATTCGGTGTGTCATTGAATACTCTCTTGAGCCTGAAGAAGGGTCTCGACCTGAAACATCACCCATTCCTTTTCTCCAGAGACGCTGCCTGACCCGCTGCGTTACTCCAGCACTTTGTGTCTATCTTCGGTGTAAACCAGCACCTGCGGTTCCTTCCTACACATTTAGTCTGCTCCATCGTGAAAACTCCTCAGCCGAGCCCTACTTCCACCAGCAGTGTGAAGAAGGGTTTTGATCTGAAACGTCACCTATTTTAGTTTAGTTTAGAGAAACAGGCCCTTCGGCCCACCGGGTCCGCGCCGACCAGCGATCCCCACACACTAACACTATCCCACAAACCCTAGGGGCAGTTTTTAAAAACCATTTATGTGAAGCCAATTAATGCTGGCTGACCCGCTGAGATACTCTACCACTTTGTGTCTATCTTCAAAACTCTTTTGAACTTCTACAGATATTTAGTTTAGTTTAGAGATACAGCGCGGAAACAGGCCCTTCGGCCCACCGGGTCCGCGCCGCCCAGCGATCCCCGCACACTAACACTATCCTACACCCACTAGGGACAATTTACCAACCCAATTAACCTACAAACCTGTACGTCTTTGGAGTGTGTGAGGAGACCGAAGATCTCGGAAAAAACCCACGCAGGTCACGGGGAGAACGTACAAACTCCGTACAGACGGCGCCCGTAGTCGGGATGGAACCCGGGTCTCTGGCGCTGCATTCGCTGTAAGGCAGCAACTCTACCGCTGCGCCACCCGGCATATTGAGTAGAGAACATATTGACCGGCTGCATCACGGCCTGGCTCGGCAACTCGAAGGCCCAAGGGATTGCAGAGAGTGGTGGACATTTCAGGTGGTCATCTCCCCCCGTCCCCACACCCCACTCAAAATGGCAGCCAGCCTCTTCAAGGACCCACACCATCCTGGCCACGCTCGCACGAGGAAGAAGGTACAGGAGCTTGAAAACCCTGGCCACCACCTCCTCAAACAGCTTCTTCCCAGCAACCATCAGGCTCTTGAACACTAACCTCGGCAACTATGAACTTCACAAATGATGGGAGCAGAATTCGGCCATTCGGCCCATCAAGTCTACTCCGCCATTCAATCATGGCCGATCTATCTCTCCCTCCTAGCGTGGCTGTGTTCTGCAGCTGCAGCTCACTGGCAGTCTCTCCGTTTTTTTTTGTGTTTTTTTGTCATTGTTGATGTTAAATGTACGTTTTGTTTTATTTTTAATTCTGTGTATGTAGGGGGGTGGTGGGGGGGTTGGGGGAAACCTTTTTTTAAATCTCCTCCTCAACGGAGATGCGACCTTTACCGTGTCGTATCTCCGTTCGCGCAACGGCCTAACATCGTGGAGTCGGCGGCCTCCAGCTGGGATCGACCTCGAAGACTCCGGTCGCAGGGCCTGGACTTACCATCTCGGAGGCTTCGGCCGTGGGCCCTGCAGACCGCAACATCGGGAGCTCGCAGGTCCCTGGCTGGCGACCGGCTTTTGGGAGCTCCAGCCGTAGCAGCTTCGACCGCCCCGAAGCACGAGGCACGATCAACCCGCTCGCAGGCCCTTCATCACCCTGCGTGGCTCGGCCGCAGCACTTTACATCGCCCGGTGGGGGCTCAGGACTTTCATCGGCCTGCTCGGCTCGACCCTGGGACTTTCCATCGCCCGGTGGGGGCTTCAAGGGGTTGGGAGCCTCAACTGCCTCGTGGCGCCACGGGAGAAGAACGAGGAGGAGATAAGACTTTGCCTTCCATCACAGTGAGGGTATGCCTAGAGCAATCACTGTGATGGCTGTTTTGTGTAAAAAATTGTATCTGTGTGTCTTGTGTTCTTTAATGTCTACTGCCGGACCCTGACGTGAGAGGACGCTGGCGTTGAGTATTCACCGCTTTTCCGTCAGGATAGTTTGTCTGTTTGTCTGTTTGTTTCTATGTTAATTGTATTTGTAAAGCGCTTTGTGCATGTGTTAAGGCGCTATATAAAATAAATATATTATTATTATTATTATTCTCCTGCCTTCTCCCCATAACCCCTGACACCCTCACTAATCAAGAATCTATCTCTCTCTGCCACTGACTTGGCCTCCACAGCCGTCTGTGGACTGTCCTGGGCTGCTCTTTAGACTTTGGTTTGTTTTGCACCAGTATCACGGTTATTAATGTGTTTTGTTGATAGTTTTATGTATCTGTGTGTATTGTGTTCAGGGGTCAGTGAACAATGGAGAGAATTAGTATGGACTGACATCTAATGGTCGGTGTGGCCAAAGAGACATAGACAATGGAAACTGGCCCTCCAGCACTCTGTCTTTTACTTTTGTTCTTCATGTTACATTTCAAACGGTGCATTTGAAAATCGCGTACTTACAAATACAATTTGTACATTGACTTGCACACACTCTAATTCACTTAGGTTCACACACACACCAACATCCCCCACCCCACACACACACACATACCAATGTACACAGACACACCAATACCCCTCCACCCCACACACACCAATGTACACACACACACCAACACCCCCCCCACACACACACACACCAACACGCACATACACACACACATCAACGCACACACACACACACACCAACGCACGCACACACACACACACACACACACCAACACCCCCCCACCCCACACACACACACCAACGCACACACACAAACGCGCGCGCACACACACACCAACACACAGTACAGAGGTTGTGAGATCATGTTGCAGTTACTTAAGACGTTGGTGAGGCCGCATTTAGAATATTGTGCTCAGTTTAGTTTCAAGATACAGCGCGGAAACAGGCCCTTTCGGCCCACCGTGTCCGCGCCGACCAGCGATCCCCGCACATTAACACTATCCTACACACACTAGGGACAATTTTTACATTTACCAAGCCAATTAACCTACAAACCTGTACGTCTTTGGAGTGTGGGAGGAAACCGAAGATCTCGGAGAAAACCCACGCAGGTCACGGGGAGAACGTACAAACTCCGTACAGACGGCGCCCGTAGTCAGGATCGAACTTGAGTCTCCGGCGCTGCATTCGCTGTAAGGCGGCAACTCTACCGCTGCGCCACCGTGACAACCTGGGCACCATGTTATAGTAAAAGATGTTGACAAGTTGGAAGGTAAACACAAAATGCTGGAGTAACTCAGCGGGTCAGGCAGCATCTCTGGGGAAAAGGAATGGGTGATGTTTCAGGTCGAGAGATGCTGTCTGTCCCACTGAGTAAGTCCAGCATTTTATATTTTGTGCCTATCTTAAGGGTACAGAGAAGATTTACGAGGATGTTGCCAGGACTCGAGGGCCTGAGCTGTAGACGGTGGGGGGAGGGGGGGCTTGAGCAGGCTGGGTCTCTATTCCCTGGAGTGCTGGAGGATGAGGGGTGATCTTACAGAGGTGTACAAAATTATCACAGGAGTAGATCGGATTCATGCACAGATCCACACATTGACCCACAATCAAGTACAGAAGTTGGAAGATGGGTCTCTGTGGAATTCTCTGCCACAGAAGGTAGTTGAGGCCAGTTCATTGGCTATATTTAAGAGGGAGTTAGATGTGGCCCTTGTGGCTAAAGGGATCAGGGGGTACGGAGAGAAGGCAGGTACGGTATACTGAGTTGGATGATCAGCCATGATCATATTGAATGGCGGTGCAGGCTCCAAGGGCCGAATGGCCTACTCCTGCACCTAGTTTCTATGTTTCTATGTTTCTATGTTTCTATGACCCGAAACGTCATCCATTCCTTCTCTCCAGAGATGCTGCCTGACCCGCTGAGTTACTCCAGCATGTTGTGTCTTTCTTCGGTTTAAACCAGCATCTGCAGTTCCTTTGAACACATAGACGTTGGGAGGGGTAGGAAGGAACTGCAGGTGCTGGTTAACACCGAAGACAGACACCAGACGCTGGAGCGGTTGGGAGATCATGCTCCAGGTAAGACCATCTGCTGCAGGTAAGACCGTCATGACCCTCTGGCCTCACGTGGCAGAGCCAGTGGTGAGGAGGCTTGGCCTTGTGAGAGGCAGCGTGTGGAGAGGGTGATGCAGGGTGTGTGGGGGTTCAGTCCGCCAGCAGGTGGGTGCTGCCGAGGTGGGCCAGCAGTGCAGCCAGGAGGCAGAGTGCCGCAGGCCGCAAGGCCCGGCCCGTGCTGCGGCCCTTTATGCAGCTGCAGCCCTTGGGGTCGGGGTCCGGGCTCTGTGGGGGCTCGGGCGGCACGTCGCAGTGCATCCAGTCCCGCGCGGTGGAAGCCCGCGACGCCACCTCGATCTCACCGCCTCTCATCATCCAGTAGGCCCCGCCCTTGAAGAAATACGTGTTACCTGGGTGGGGAAAACAACGAGGTTTAGTTCACAGATACAGCGCAGAAACAGGCCCCTCGGCCTACCGACCAGCCATCGCCCCTTCACATACTAGTGTAGTTTAGAGATACAGTGCGGAAACAGGCCCTTCGGCCCACCGAGTCCTACTGACCAACCATCGCCCCTTCACATACTAGTGTAGTTTAGAGATACAGTGCGGAAACAGGCCCTTCGGCCCACCGAGTCCTACCGACCAACCATCGCCCCTTCACGCACTAGTGTAGTTTAGAGATACAGTGCGGAAACAGGCCCCTCGGCCCACCGAGTCCGCACCGACCAACCATCGCCCCTTCACATACTAGTGGAGTTTAGAGATACAGTGCGGAAACAGGCCCTTCGGCCCACCGAGTCCTACTGACCAACCATCGCCCCTTCACATACTAGTGTAGTTTAGAGATACAGTGCGGAAACAGGCCCTTCGGCCCACCGAGTCCGCACCGACAAGCGATCCCCGCACACTAACACTATCCTACACACGCTAAAGACAAATTTACATTTATACCAAGCCAATTAACCTACAAACCTGTACGTCTTTGGAGTGTGGGAGGAAACCGAAGATCTCGGAGAAAACCCACGCAGGTCACGGGGAGAATGTACAAACTCCGTTCTCTCTCTGTCCCTCCCCCATACTAGTCGTTGTACTAGTTTCACTGTCGTCCTGGTGAGTTTCATTGTCTGCATAACTCGATAACACCGAGCCCGCGTTACTCTTTTGCATAACTTTCATTCATTTGTCCCACATCTCTCTCTATCACCGTCTATACCTCTCGTTTCCCTCTCCCCTGACTCTCAGTCTGAAGGAAGGGTCTCGACCCGAAACGGCACCCATTCCTTCACCCCAGAGATGCTGCCTGTCCCGCTGAGTTACTCCAGCATTTTGTGTCTATTTACTTTTGCGTTTTTTAGAGTCGCTGCCTCACAGCGCCAGAGACTCAGGTTCGCTGTCTGTAAGGAGTTTGTACGTTCTCCCTGTAATCAGCGCAGGAACAGGTGCTTCGCTGTTAGTAAACTGGAAGTCAATCCAGTTTATGCCTTGTTACCGTGAAGCTTGGTTTTCAAGTAACCCGGGCAAGGTGTTATATTTCAAAACTCTCCAGTAATTACTGACTTGTCAATGATTTCAGCGAAAATTAGGACGCCGGAGAAGCATTGATAAGGGTGGGAATTTTGTGATGTTTCGGAAGACGCTGTAATCTCGACCTTACTCGGCATTGTCGTGGTCATTGTCGTGGTCATTGTCGTGGTCATTGTCGTGGTCATTGTCGTGGTCATTGTCGTGGTCATTGTCGTGGTCATTGTCATGGTCGTTGTCGTGATCATTGTCGTGGTCATTGTCGTGGTCATTGTCGTGGTCATTGTCGTGGTCATTTTCGTGGTCATTGTCGCGGTCATTGTGGTCATTGTCATGGTCATTGTCGTGGTCATTGTCGTGGTCATTGTCGTGGTCATTGTCGTGGTTATTGTCGTGGTCATTGTCGCGGTCATTGTCATGGTCGTTGTCGCGATCATTGTCGTGGTCATTGTCGTGATCATTGTCGTGGTCATTGTCGTGGTCATTTTCGTGGTCATTGTCGCGGTCATTGTGGTCATTGTCGTGGTCATTGTCGTGGTCATTGTCGTGGTCATTGTCGTGGTCATTGTCGTGGTCATTGTCGTGGTCATTGTCGTGGTCATTGTCGTGGTCATTGTCGTGGTCATTGTCGCGGTCATTGTCGCGGTCATTGTCGCGGTCATTGTCGCGGTCATTGTCGTGGTCATTGTCGTGGTCATTGTCGTGGTCATTGTCGTGGTCATTGTCGTGGTCATTGTCGTGGTCATTGTCGTGGTCATTGTCGCGGTCATTGTCGCGGTCATTGTCGTGGTCATTGTTCTCGGGTAAAAGAAAACTTTGGCGATCTGCTACGACTTTGACAGTCGCCGGCAGTCGGCTAAAATATCACCTAAAGTGGGACAGGCTCTTAACTCTCTTTTTCACCCAGAGAGTTGTGAATTTGTGGAATTCTCTGCCACAGAGGGCAGTGGAGGCCAATTCACCGGATGGATTTAAGAGATAGTTAGATAGAGCTCTAGGGGCTAGCGGAATCAAGGGATATGGGGAGAAGGCAGGCACGGGTTACTGATTGTGGACGATCAGCCATGATCACAATGAATGGCGGCGCCGGCTTGAAGGGCCGAGTGGCCTCCTCCTGCACCTATCGTCTATGTCTATAACTTGAGCAACTCACGCGCACACTTACCATTGTTGAAGCTCATGATATCGTCCAGGTCTGGAGGAACTCCCTTCCACAGACCCACTTTCTTGGGGTACCCCAGGTCCATCCTCCTCCGCTGCTCATCATACCTCCAGAACTCATCGCCCTTGAAGAAGTAGGTCTTGCCATTGTGGGGCCAGATGAAGGCCCCGTCCACGCTGTCCACCGGCAGCTCAAAGTCCCGAATGGACTGCGGATAGCCCTGTTCCACCTGCGTGTTGGTGAAGACCCAGTACTGGGCCTCTGGCACAGGAGGCAGTGGGGTTAGCCGCGGAGCTACAATGGAGGTATCGCCCTCTCACGTGTCCCCTCCCGACAAACTATGCTCACGCAGCGCCCTCAGCCAGGATTGAACCCGGCCCTTTAGTTTCAGTTTTAGAGATACAGTGCGGAAACAGGCCCTTCGGCCCACCGAGCCCGCACCGCCCAGCGATCCCCGCACACTAACACTATCCTACACACACTAGGGACAATTTTTACATTTGCCCAGCCAATTAACCTACAAACCTGCACGTCTTTGGAGTGTGGGAGGAAACCGAAGATATCGGAGAAAACACACGCAGGTCACGGGGAGAACGTACAAACTCCGTACAGACGGCGCCCGTAGTCGGGATGGAACCCAGGTCTCCGGCACTGTAAGTACTGTAAGGCAGCAACTCTACCGCTGCGCCACCGTGCCGCCCTACGTCGGTTAATTGGCTTCTGTAAAAATTGTCTCTATGACACCTATCACATGCCAGCCCACAACTCCACTCTTGCGCCTCTCATCAAGTCATAGAGTGATACAGTGTGGAAACAGGCCCTTCGGCCCAACCTGCCCACACCGGCCAACATGTCCCAGCTACACTAGTCCCACCTGCCTGCGCTTGGTCCATATCCCTCCAAACCTGTCCTATTCATGTACCTGTCCAACTGTTTCTTAAACGATAGGATAGTCCCAGCCTCAACTATCTCCTCTGGCAGCTTGTTCCATACACCCACCACCCTCTGTGTGAAAAAGTTACCCCTCAGGTTCCTATTAAATCTTTTCCCCTTCACCTTGAACCTATGTCCTCTGGTCCTCGATTCCCCTACTCTGGGCAAGAGACTCTGTGCATCTACCCGATCTATTCCTCTCATGATTTTGTACCTCTCTTTAAGATCATCCTTTATCCTCCTACGCTCCATGGAATAGAGACCCAGCCTGCTCAACCTCTCCCTGTAGCTCACACCCTCTAGTCCTGGCAACATCCTCGTAAACTTTGACAGTGGATATTTTTAAGGCAGAGATAGACAGATCCTTGATTAGGGGCCCATCACATCCATGCAAACCACCATCACTAATCCCATTTTCCAGCCCCAACCCATGCACTTTACGTTTTTGCTCCACATTCCAGCATATGCAGTAAATCAATGGATATTTTTAAGGCAGAGGTCGATTCTTGATTAGTGCGGGTGTCAGGGGTTATGGGGAGAAGGCAGGAGAATGGGGTTAGGAGGGAGAGATAGATCAGCCGTGATTGAATGGTGGAGCAGCCTTGATGGGCCGAATGGCCTCATTCTACTCCTATCACGTATGACCTTATGGATCAGCTAGCTCAGAGCCCGAGGGCACGGGTGCCCTGAGTGTGGGTGTGTGTGGGGCGTGGGTGGGCTGTGTGTGTGTGTGTGTGTGTGTGTGTGTGTGTGTGTGTGTGTGTGTGTGTGTGTGTGTGTGTGTGTGTGTGTGTGTGTGTGTGTGTGTGCGTGGGGCATGGATGGGCTGTGTGTGAGTGTGTGTGGGGTGCATGGGTGTGTGTGTGTGTGTGTGTGTGCGTGGGTGTGTGTGTGTGGGGCGGTGGTGAATGTGTGTGTGTGTGTGTGTGTGTGTGTGTGTGTGTGTGTGTGTGTGTGTGTGTGTGTGTGTGTGTGTGTGTGTGTGTGGGTGTGTGTGTGTGTGTGTGTGTGTGTGGGTGTGTGTGTGTGTGGGGCGGTGGTGAATGTGTGTGTGTGTGTGTGTGTGTGTGTGTGTGTGTGTGTGGGTGTGGTGTATGTGTGTGTGGGGCGGTGGTGTGTGTGTGTGGGTGTGTGGGACGGTGGTGTGTGTGTGTGTGTGTGTGTGTGTGTGTGGGTGTGGGTGTGTGTGTGTGTGTGGGTGTGTGTGTGTGGGTGTGGGTGTATGTGTGGGGCGGTGGTGTGTGGGTGTGGTTGTGTGTGTGTGTGGGTGTGGTGTGTGTGTGTGTGTGTGTGTGTGTGTGGGTGTGTGTGTGTGGGTGTATGTGCGTGTGGGGCGGTGGTGTGTGTGTGTGTGTGTGTGTGTGTGTGTGTGTGTGTGTGTGTGTGTGTGTGTGGCGGTGGTGTGTGGGTGTGGTGTGTGTGGGTGTGTGTGTGGGTGTGTGTGTGTGTGTGTGTGGGTGGGGCGGTGGTGGACAGGCCTGATGCTGTGGAGGTTTCCTCACTGATGAAGAAGACTATCTTGTTGTCGGTCATCCTCTCGTACACACTGTCGATCTTCGTCAGGTCTGCCGGCAGCCCTCTCCAGAAGTTATGGATCTGCGCCGGATTCAGGGAGACAAGATTCCCAGCTCGCTGCATCCGCCAGAAGTAATGGTCTTCACGGGAAAGAAAGAGCACCGTGAGTTACGTCAACTGGGCAGTTCATTATTGAGTTGCTGTAGTCACCGGTGAGAGTTGTATACAATTATAAAAGGACTGGACAAGCTAGATGCAGGAACAATGTCCCCAATGTTGGGGGAGTCCAGAATCAGGGGCCACACAGTCTAAGAATAAAGGGGAGGCCATTTAAAACTGAGATGAGAAAAAAACCTTTTCACCCAGAGAGTTGTGAATTTGTGGAATTCTCTGCCACAGAGGGCAGTGGAGGCCAAATCACTGGATGAATTTAAAAGAGAGTTAGATAGAGCTCTAGGGGCTAGTGGAATCAAGGGGAGAAGGCAGGCACAGGTTACTGATTGTGGATGATCAGCCATGATCACAATGAATGGCGGTGCTGGCTCGTAGGGCCGAATGGCCTCCTCCTGCACCTATTTTCTGTGTTTCTATGTTTCTATGAACAGGGTACTGATTTTGGATGATCAGCCATGATCATATTGAATGGCGGTGCTGGCTCGAAGGGCTGAATGGCTGCCTCCTGCAACCATTTTCTATGTTTCTAAGTCTATGTTTCTATTCTGCACATGACAAGATTCCATGCAGAAACCCCGGAGAATAAGATGGTACCCTTCCCCCCACCTGCCGCCCTGAAAACATGAACCACGTGTGAAGGGGTGATCGATGGTCACCACCGGCTCTGTTTCCAAGTTGTCTCGTTAAGTTTAGAGGTACAGCGCTGAAACAGGCCCTTCGGCCCACCGACTAGCGATCCCCACACACTCACACTATCCTACACACACTAGGGACAATTTACAATTTTTCCAGACCATTAACCTACAAACCCGTGCGTCTTTGGAGTGTGGGAGGAAACCGGAGCACCCGGAGAAAACCCACGCAGGTCACGGGGAGAACGTACAAACTCCGTACAGACAGCGCCCGTAGTCGGGATGGAACCCGGGTCTCTGGCGCTGTGAGGCAGCAACTCTATTATCTTTCAAAACATTCGTCTTTAAACTAAAAACCTAAACTTGATTAGTACGGGGGTCAGGGGTTACGAGGAGAAGGCAGGAGAATGGGGTTGGGAGGGAGAGATAGATCAGCCATGATTGAATGGCGGAGTAAAATTAGAAACATAGAAACTAGGTGCAGGAGGAGGCTATTCTGCCCTTCGAGCCAGCACCGCCATTCATTGTGATCATGGCTGATCGTCCACAATCAGTAACCCGTGCCTGCCTTCTCCCCATATCCCTTGATTCCACTAGCCCCCAGAGCTCTATCTAACTCTCTTAAATCCATCCAGTGATTTGGCCTCCACTGCCCTCTGCGGCAGAGAATCCCACAAATTCACAACTCTCTGGGTGAAAACGTTTTTTCTCACATCAGTTTTAAATTGATGGGCCGAATGGCCTAATTCCACTCCTATAACCTGAGAACTTATGAACGGAACTGTGCGGCCTCTGCCATCTCTCCTCTTGACCAATTCATCTGGGCGTCACGTCTGTGCCTAAGATGGGGGGATAGACAATAGACAATAGGTGCAGGAGGAGGCCATTCAGCCCTTCGAGCCAGCACCACCATTCAATGTGATCATGGCTGATCATTCTCAATCAGTACCCCGTTCCTGCCTTCTCCCCATACCCCCTGACTCCGCTATCCTTCAGAGCTCTATCTAGCTCTCTCTTGAATGCATTCAGAGAATTGGCCTCCACTGCCTTCTGAGGCAGAGAATTCCAGATTCACACCTCTCTGACTGAAAAAGTTTTTCCTCATCTCCGTTCTAAATGGCCTACCCCTTATTCTTAAACCGTGGCCCCTGGTTCTGGACTCCCCCAACATTGGGAACATGTTTCCTGCCTCTAACGTGTCCAACGGGATAATCGCCAACACGCCAGCTTACCTTTGAAAAAGAAGGCTTCACCTCGAATGTTGGCCACCGCGTCAAAGGCTGCGGAGCAGCGATCAGGGGAGCCCTGGTCAGGCCTGAAACACAAACATAACATCAAAACCATGTACATCCACGGGACAATACCTCACTCACTTACTCACGTCAGTCCCTTATTGTGTGTCTGTACACTGTGGACGGCTCGATTGTAATCACGTGTTGTCTTTCCGCTGACTGGTTAGCACGCAACAACAGCTTTTCACTGTACCTCGGTACACGTGACAATAAACTAGACTTTATCACTGTTCTCTCAATCCCAACTTTTAATACCTCTTTCTATATTCCAATACAACATTCAATTTGCGTTTGAATATGGACTTCCTCATTCTTCAAAAGCTTCTCACGGTACATCGGTACATGTGGCACTTAACTAATCTGAACTAATCTAAACTAATCTAATCTAAACTAATCTAAACTTTACAGATCTAAACTAAACTAATCTAAACTTATCTAAACTAAATCAAACAAATTTAAACTAAACAGATCTAACCTAAACAGATCTAAATTAAACTAAACCTATCTAAACTAATCTAAACAAAATTAATTTAAACTAAACTAAACTAATCTAAACGAAACAGATCCAATCTAAACTAAACTAAACTTATCTCTACTCAACTAAACAAAATATATCTAACATAAACTTAACTAGACTAACCGAAACTAAATTAATCTTAACTAAACTAAATTAACCTAAACTTATCTAAAGTAAACTTAACTAAACTAAACGTATCTTAACGAAACATTGAAACTCCTCCACACTGGAGCGCTGCTGGGAGCAGTGATGGGACTGATATAGTTTGTCCTGTAAGGTTGTGATCTGGATATGAATGTATGCAGTAGGTTTAAATAATAAGTTCACAAATGTCATGAACATTGGTAGACACAAAGTGCTGGGGCAACTCAGTGGGTCAGGCAGCATCTGTGGAGAACATGAATAGGTGACGTTTCACAGAGTGCTGGAGTAACTCAGCGGGTCAGGCAGCATCTGTGGGGAACATGGATAGGTGACGTTTCACAGAGTGCTGGATTAACTCAGCGGGTCAGGCAGCATCTGTGGAGAACATGAATAGGTGACGTTTCACAGAGTGCTGGAGTAACTCAGCGGGTCAGGCAGCATCTGTGGAGAACATGGATAGGTGACGTTTTGAGGTCGGGACCTTTCTTCGGACTGATTGCAGGGGGGAGGAACTGGAAGGGTTAGACAAGGACAAATCAGGGCTGGCAACAGATGGCCACAGGGAGGGTGGTTCCCTGATAGGCTGATTGTTGACTGGGGATGGTGTGATCCCAAGAATGACATAGTTTGTAACGATGTATAAACTTGCAGAGAAATGGCAGCACTAACATGGGCAATAGACAATAGACAATAGACAATAGGTGCAGGAGGAGGCCATTCAGCCCTTCGAGCCAGCACCGCCATTCAATGTGATCATGGCTGATCATTCTCAATCAGTACCCCGTTCCTGCCTTCTCCCCATACCCCCTGACTCCGCTATCCTTAAGAGCTCTCTCTTGAATGCATTCAGAGAATTGGCCTCCACTGCCTTCTGAGGCAGTGAATTGCACAGATTTACAACTCTCTGACTGAAAAAGTTTTTCCTCGTCTCAGTTCTAAATGGCCTACCCCTTATTCTTAAACTGTGGCCCCTGGTTCTGGACTCCCCCAACATTGGGAACATGTTTCCTGCCTCTAACGTGACCAACCCCTTAATAATCTTATATGTTTCGATAAGATCTCCTCTCATCCTTCTAAATTCCAGTGTATACATGCCTAGTCGCTCCAGTCTTTCAACATATGACAGTCCCGCCATTCCGGGAATTAACCTAGTGAACCTACGCTGCACGCCCTCACAGTAACCTACACAGTGAATGGTAGGGCTCTGGGTAGTGTTGTAGAGCAGAGGGATCTAGGAGTACAGGTGCATGGTTCCTTGAAGGTGGAGTCACAGGTAGATAAGGTGGTCAAAAAGGCTTTTGGCACTTTGGCCTTCATCAGTCAGAGTATTGAGTATAGACGTTGGGAGGTCATGTTGCAGTTGTATAAGACGTTGGTGAGGCCGCATTTAGAGTATTGTGTTCAGTTCATGTTTCTCGGAAAGATGTTGTTGTTGTTAGCAAAGGTGCAGGGAAGATTTACGAGGATGTTGCCAGGACTCGAGGGTGTGAGCTACGGGGAGAGGTTGAGTAGGCTGAGACTTTATTCCCTGGAGTGCAGGAGGATGAGGTGTGATCTTATAGAGGTGTATAAGATCATGAGAGGAATAGATCAGGTGGACACACAGAGTCTCTTGCCCAGAGTAGGTGAATCAAGAACCAGAGGACATAGGTTTAAGGTGAAGGGGAAAAGACTTTATAGGAATCTGAGGGGTAACCTTTTCACACAAAGTGCGGTGGATGTATGGAACGAGCTGCCGGAGGAGGTATTTGAGGCAGGGACTATCGCAACGTTTAAAAAGCAATTAGACAGATACATGGATAGGACGAGGTTGGAGGGATTTGGGCCAAACGCAGGCAGGTGGGACTGGTGAAGATGGGGCATGTTGGTCAGCGTGGGCAAGTTGGGCCGCAGGGCCTGGACTGTGATCAGCATGTGTAGTTCCTCTTTATTACATCATGAACATTGGTGGTGATGTTGACAGTGGGAGCTGATCTCCAGAGCTGTCAGCCATCAGTTTTGTGTAGGGAAGGAACTGCAGACGCTGGTTTACATCGAAGGTAGACATAAAATGCTGGAGTAACTCAGCGGGACAGGCAGTATCTCCGGAGAGAAGGAATGGGTGACATTACATAGATAGGACAGGTTTGGAGGGATATGGGCCAAGCGCGGGTAGGTGGGACCAGTGTAGATGGGACATGCTGGTTAGTCTGGAAAAGTTGGGCCGAAGGGCATGTTTTCACACTGTATCACTCTATAGATAGACTAGGGTCGCCAACTGTCCCGTATTAGCCGGGACATCCCGTATTTTGGGCTAAATTGGTTTGTCCCGTACGGAACCGCCCTTGTCCCGTATTAGGCCTGGGGGGCGCTGTAGGCCCGGAAGCTGTAGGCCCGGACACAGTAGGCCCGGACGCTGTAGGCCCGGATGCTGTAGGCCCGGACGCTGTAGGCCCGGATGCTGTAGGCCCGGATGCTGTAGGCCCGGACGCTGTAGGCCCGGATGCTGTAGGCCTGGATGCTGTAGGCCTGGACGCTGTAGGCCCGGATGCTGTAGGCCTGGATGCTGTAGGCCCGGACGCTGTAGGCCCGGACACTGTAGGCCCGGACACTGTAGGCCCGGACATTTTAGGTCCAGACATTTTAGGTCCAGACACTCTAGGTTTCCGACATTTTAGCTCCGGACAGTGTAGGCCTGGAGGCCCGGGCGCCGCCTAATGGAGGTTGCATAGCAACCCGCCTCCCGGCCCGGGCGGCCACCATTGGTGGAGCGGGAGCACGTGGCCGCTGGCTGGGTGAGGTCACGTGGGGCGCGGGGCGGTGACGTCACCTTGTCCCGTATTTGGGAGTGAGGAAGTTGGCAACCCAAAGCCAGACACAAAATACTGGAGTAACTAAATGGCCGAGGCTGCATCTCTGGAGAGAGGGACGGTGTTTACTCATCACCAGCGTTACTCACTTGGTGCTGGGACGTGGGTGAGGCACCTCCGGGATGCTGGGGTGGAAAGGTGGGTCGTCTCTGGGATGATCTCCTGGCCTCTCCGTCCGTCTCCCTGCCAATAAAAGAGAAAATATCCACATATCATCATGCTTTCTGTTTACTCTGAGGGAGAGGGAGAGAGAGGGGGGGGGGGCAAGAGAGAGGGAGAGGGAGAGAGAGGGGGAGAGAGAGAGAGAGAGGGAGGGAGAGAGAGGGGGAGAGAGAGACGGGGGAGGGAGAGGGAGAGAGAGAGAGAGAGAGCTTTGTGTGTGTGTGTGTGTGAGTGTGTGTGTGTGTGTGTGTGTGTGTGTGTGTGTGTGTGTGTGTGTGTGTGAATGTTCCCTTGTGTGTGTGTGTGTGTGTGTGTGTATGTGTGTGTGTGTGTGTGTGTGTGTGTGTGTGTGTGTGTGTGTGTGTGTGTGTGTGTGTGTGTGTGTGTGTGTGTGTGTGTGTGTGTGTGTGTGTGAATGTTCCCTTGTGTGTGTGTGTGTGTGTGTGTGTGTGTGTGTGTGTGTGTGTGTGTGTGTGTGTGTGTGTGTGAGTGTGAATGTTCGTGTGTGTGTGTGTGTGTGTGTGTGTGTGTGTGTGTGTGTGTGTGTGTGTGTGTGTGAGAGTGTGAATGTTCCCGTGTGTGTGTGTGTGTGTGTGTGTGTGTGTGTGTGTGTGTGTGTGTGTGTGTGTGTGTGTGTGTGTGAGAGTGTGAATGTTCCCGTGTGTGTGTGTGTGTGTGTGTGTGTGTGTGTGTGTGTGTGTGTGAGAGTGCGTGTGAGAGAGAGAGAGAGAGAGTGTGCATAAATGAAGCCCAGTATGCTGATTGCCACTGCGTGTGCACTCTGGTGAGTCTGTGCTCTGTGTGGGTGCTGGGCTAACTGCAGAGGTCAGTGTTGTGGATGATGAGAGGTTGTCTGAGTCCGGTTGCCCCTTGTTCCCATGAGTGGGGCGTTACTCCTCCACCAACTAGCAAGCTGCTGCTGACACCGCCAAACTCAGTCCCCACACAGCCCACACACGTGTCCTGTGTCACAGCCCACACACGTGTCCTGTATCACAGCCCACACACATGTCCTACATCACAGCCCACACACGTGTCCTGTATCACAGCCCACACACGTGTCCTGCATCACAGCCCACACACATGTCCTACATCACAGCCCACACACGTGTCCTGCATCACAGCCCACACATGTGTCTTACGTGACAGCCCACACACGTGTCCTACATCACAGCCCACACACGTGTCCTGTATCACAGCCCACACACATGTCCTGCATCACAGCCCACACACATGTCCTACATCACAGCCCACACACGTGTCCTGCAGAAAGACAATACATGATTACAATCGAGCCGTCCACAGTGCACAGATACATGATAAAGGAATAACGTTTAGTGCAACGTAAAGCCATTAAAGTCCGATCAAAGATAGTCCGAGAGTCTCCAATGAGCTGGATAGTAGTTCAGCACTGCTCTCTGGTTGTGGTAGGATGGTTCAGTTGCCTGATAACAGCTGGGAAGAAACTGTCCCTGAATCTGGAGGTGTGCGTTTACACACTTCTGTACCTCTTGCCCGATGGGAGAGGGGAGAAGAGGGAGTGGCCGGGTTCATGATTTCCCCTACTCTGGGCAAGAGACTCTGTGCATCTACCCGATCTATTCCTCTCATGATATTGTACGCCTTTATAAGATCACCCCTCATCCTCCTACGCTCCATGGAATAGAGTCCCAGCCTGCTCAACCTCTCTCTGTAGCTCACACCCTTGAGTCCTGGCAACATCCGGATAAAAATGTCATGAGAAGATATTTATGTACATGGATAGGACAGGTTTGGAGGGATATGGGCCAAACGCGGGCAGGTGGGACTTGTGTGCAGGAAGGAACTGCAGATGCTGGTTTAAACCGAAGATAGACACAAAAAGCTGGAGTAACTCAGCGGGTCAGGCAGCATCTCAGGAGAGAAGGAATGGGTGACGTTTCGGGTCGAGACTCTCCCTCAGGCTAGCCTGGGAAAAGGGAAACGAGAGATTTGGACGATGATGTGGAGAGATAAAGAACAATGAATGAAAGAAGAAGGGTCTCGACCCGACGTGTCGAGCAATCCTTCTCTCCAGAGATGCTGCCTGACCCGCTGAGTTACTCCAGCGTTTTGTGATACCTACAAAGAAGTAACGATGATAAAGGAAACAGGCCATTGTTAGCTGTTGTTGGGTGAAAATGAGGAGCTGGTGTGGCTTGGGTGGGGGAGGGGTGGACAATAGACAATAGGTGCAGGAGGAGGCCATTCGGCCCTTCGAGCCAGCACCACCATTCAATGTGATCATGGCTGATCATTCTCAATCAGTACCCCGTTCCTGCCTTCTCCCCATACCCCCTGACTCCGCTATCCTTAAGAGCTCTATCTAGCTCTCTCTTGAATGCGTTCAGAGAATGGGCCTCCGCTGCCTTCTGAGGCAGAGAATTCCACAGATTCACAACTCTCTGACTGAAAAAGTTTTTCCTCATCTCAGTTCTAAATGGCCTACCCCTTATTCTTAAACTGTGGCCCCTGGTTCTGGACTCCCCCAACATTGGGAACATGTTTCCCACCTCTAACGTGTCCAACCCCTTAATAATCTTATACGTTTCGATAAGATCTCCTCTCATCCTTCTAAATTCCAGTGTATACAAGCCGAGGGACATGTGTGGGCAAGTTGGGCCGGAGGGACTGTTTACACACTGTATCACTCTATGACTCTACCCCAGTCCTGACTGGAAACCTGCACTGTCTGCCCTGTCTTGGCGCAACTGGACTCTGGTGTACAAACGGCCAACTCGAGACTTCAAGCACTAACGAGGCCGGAATCAGTACTCATCGTGCATCCAGCTTTCTTCCCCAGTGCCTTTGAGTTGAATTCATGAGTTTCGTTCATTGTCACGTGTACCGAGCTCCAGTGAAATGCTTTTGTTGTGTGTGGAAAGACCATACACACGATTACAATCGAGCCATTCGCAGTGCGGAGAAGGGTCTCGACCCGAAACGTCACCCCGCCCCTCCCGTACAGAGATGCTGCCTGTCCCGCTGAGTTACTCCAGCATGTTGTGTCTGTCTCCAGTGTAAACCAGCGTCTGCCGCTCCAGGGATGGAGATAAGGGATTGACGTGAATGACGCTCGGTGCTAGATGAAGGCAGTAACGTCCGTCAAGCCTCAGCATTTCCACAGGTCGTGGAAGCATTCATGCATCTCACCCTAAAGGCAGACGCACAATGCCGGAGTAACTCAGCGGGTCAGGCAGCATCGCTGGGGAGAAGGAATGGGTGACGCTTTGGGTCGAGACCCTTCCTCAGTCCCTGTGGGAAGGGGCTTTGAACTCATTACCCTCTGCTCAACGATCTTATCTCACGCACACGGAGTCTTATCTCAAACACGCTCCTCCATCAAAGCTAATAGCTCACATTAGGCACGCCAAGGGTCACATGTCAGTCGGAAGTATAAGAAGCAGCTTCAGAGAGGGCAGTCGAGAGCCGAGAGTCAAATGTTTCTGTGTCACATGCACCGACAACAGAGCATTCCCATTGTATCTGATCCTCTATCCCCCACCCCCCCCCCCCCCCCCCCCCCCCCTCCACCAACAGTGCTTTACAGACCCCAGCCACAAGGACATGTTGCAGTTGTATAAGACGTTGGGGAGACCGCATTTACAGCATCGCGTTCAGTTCTGGGCACCATGTTACGGGTGTCAGGGGTTGGGGGGAGAAGGTAGGAGAGTGGGGATAGGAGGGAGAGATAGATCAGCCCTGATTGAATGGCGGAGTAGACTTGATGGGCCGAATGGCCTAATTCTGCTCCTATCACATGACCTTGTTCCCCCATCAACTGCTCGTCCTCCCCACCCCTGTCCCAGACTAACCTTGGTCTGACAATTTGCTCTGGCGATCAATTGACCGGCCGAGCATTATGGGGATGTGGGCCTGATCTGGAGGAAGCCCACACCATCACAGGGAGAAAGAAGGTGCAAGCTCCAGGGCAGTGTGATACTACGAGAGGCCGAGAGTCAGAGTATTGTTCCCCAGGGCGGAAACGTCAAATAACACAGAGCACGGGGTCACGGTGAGACGGGGAAAGTTAAAAGGGGCAAGTGGTTTAGGAGGGGGGGGGGGGGTGGTGCCTGGAACACACCGCCACAGGTGGCTTGGGTCCGCAAGATGGAGGAGCAGGTTGGAGATGGAGGGAGGGGTTGTGGGTCATGGTCATAGAGTGACACAGTGTGGAAACAGGCCCTTCATACAGTGATACAGTGTGGAAACAGGCCCTTCATACAGTGATACAGTGTGGAAACAGGCCCTTCATACAGTGATACAGTGTGGAAACAGGCCCCTCACAGAGTGATACAGTGTGGAAACAGACCCTTCGGCCCAACTCGCCCACACCGGACAACAATGTTCCAGCTACACTAGTCCCACTTGCCTGTGCTTGGTCCATATCCCTCCAAACCTGTCTGATTCATGTACCTGTCTAACTGTTTCTTAAACGTTGGGATAGTCCCAGCCTCAACTACCTCCTCTGGCAGCTCGTTCCATACACCCACCACCCTCTGTGAGAAAACGTTACCCCTCGGATTCCTATTAAATCTTTTCCCCTTCACCTTGAACCTATGTCCTCTGGTCCTCGATTCCCCTACTCTGGGTAAAAGACTGTGCATCTACCCAATCTATTCCTCTCATGATTTTGTACACCTCTATAAGATCTCCCCTCGTCCTCCTGCGCTCCATGGAATAGAGACCCAGCCTGCTCAACCTCTCCCTGTAGCTCACACCCTCTGGTCCTGGCAACATCCTCGTGAATCTTCTCTGAACCCTTTCAAGCTCGACAACATCTGAGCCATGAGGAGAAGGCCATGGGAGGGAGATCGGAAATGGCGTGATGGGGGAAATGAAGGGGTGGAGGGTGAGAGAGCAGATGGGACGGGCACTGAGAGGAGAGGGTGAAGGAGAGGGAGCAAGTGAGGGGAGACCTGGGGATTGAGGATGGAGAGAAACCAGGGAGCGAGGCGAGGGTGAGGGGATGATGATGGAGTGAGGGGGGTCTGTGAGGGAGGGAGGGAGGGAGGGAGGGAGGGAGGGAGGGAGGGAGGGAGGGAGGGAGGGAGGGAGGGAGGGAGGGAGGGAGGGAGGGAGGGAGGGAGGGAGGGAGGGAGGGAGGGAGGGAGAAGCAGAGGGTATGAAAGAGGGGGTCTGTGAGGGAGGGAGGGAGGGAGGGAGGGAGGGAGGGAGGAAGGGAGGGAGGGAGGGAGGGAGGGAGGGAGGGAGGGAGGGAGGGAGGGAGGGAGGGAGGGAGGGAGGGAGGGAGGGAGGGAGGGAGGGAGGGAGGGAGGGAGGGAGGGAGGGAGGGAGAAGCAGAGGGTATGAAAGAGGGGGTCTGTGAGGGAGGGAGGGAGGGAGGGAGGGAGGGAGGGAGGGAGGGAGGGAGGGAGGGAGGGAGAAGCAGAGGGTATGAAAGAGGGGGTCTGTGAGGGAGGGAGGGAGGGAGGGAGGGAGGGAGGGAGGGAGGGAGGGAGGGAGGGAGGGAGGGAGGGAGGGAGGGAAGGAGGGAGGGAGGGAGAAGCAGAGGGTATGAAAGTGGCCGCAGGCTGAGGTGGAAGGGTCACACTGAGGTACTGGGCCTCAGAGAGAAGGACAGACTGGATGGTGGAGGCACAGAGTGGATGGAGAGAGAGAGACACTGAGTGGGAGGGAGGGGGAGACAGTGAGTAGAGATGGAGGGAGAGATACAGTGTGACTTGATGAAAGAGACATAGAAACATATAAAATAGGTGCAGGAGGAGGCCATTTGGCCCTTCGAGCCATTCGGCCCTTCGAGCCATTCATTGTAATCATGGCTGACCATCCACAATCAGTAACCTGTGCCCGCCTTCTCCCCATATCCCTTGATTCCACTGGCCCCTAGAGCTCTATCTAACTCTCTCTTAAATCCATCCAGTGATTTGGCCTCCACTGCCCTCTGTGGCAGAGAATCCCACACATTCACAACTCTCTGGGTGAAAAAGTTCCTTCTCACCTCAGATTTAAATGGCCTCCCCTTTATCCACAGACTGTGTGGCCCCCTGCACAGTGGGTGGGGATGGAGGGCAAGACACTGAGTGACTAGGACAGACACACAACACTGGAGTAACTCAGCGTGTCAGGCAGCATCTCCGGAGAGAAGGAACGGGTGACGTTTAGGGTCGAGACCCTTCTTCAGACTGATGTCAGGGGGAGAGGGAGACACAGAGATATGGATGGGTACGGTGTGAAAACGAGGGAACAAAGTGGGATGAAGATGAAGGAAAATGTAGAGTGGATCGTAGTGAGGTGAGGGGAAGGTGCCAAGGAAGGAAAGACAGAGTTACTGGGGATTCGAAGGAGACACACAAGGTGACTGATCTCAAGGGAGGGGGAGATTTTAGACGTAGGGAGAGACATAGAAACATAGAAACTTAGAAAATAGGTGCAGGAGTAGGCCATTCGGCCCTTCGAGCCAGCACCGCCATTCAATATGATCATGGCTGATCATCCTACTCAGTATCCCGTACCTGCCTTCTCTCCATACCCCCTGATCCCTTTAGCCACAAGGGCCACATCTAACTCCCTCTTAAATATAGCCAATGAACTGGCCTCAACTACCTTCTGTGGCAGAGAATTCCACAGATTCACCACTCTCTGTGTGAAGAAATGTTTTCTCATCTCGGTCCTAAAAGACTTCCCCCTTATCCTTAAACTGTGACCCCTAGTTCTGGACTTCCCCAACATCGGGAACAATCTTCCCGCATCTAGCCTCTCCAACCCCTTAAGAATTTTATATGTTTCTATAAGATCCCCCCTCAGTCTTCTAAATTCCAGCGAGTACAAGCCCAGTCTATCCAGTCTTTCCTCATATGAAAGTCCCGCCATCCCAGGGATCAATCTGGTGAACCTTCTCTGTACTCCCTCTAAGGCAAGAACGTCTTTCCTCAGATTAGGAGACCAAAACTGCACACAGTACTGCTACAATAAGAAAGAGCAGATTGAGGAGAAGAGAACGGAGATAAGAGAGAGAGAGAGGATTAGAACAAGCCATCAGTAGTGAAGAAAGCAAACGCAAACGCTAGCATTTATTTCGAGAGGGCTTATAAACACAAGCAGGGATGTAATGTTGAGGCTCTATGAGGTGCTGGTCAGGCCACATTTGGAGCACTGTGAGCAATTTTGGGCCCCATATCTGAGGAAGGATGTGCTGGTTCTGGAGGGGGTCCAGAGGAGGTTTACAAGAACGATCCCAGGCACGGTAGCTCAGCGGTAGAGTTGCTGCTTTACAGCGAATGCAGCGCCGGAGACTCAGGTTCGATCCTGACTACGGGTGCTGCACTGTAAGGAGTTTGTACGTTCTCCCCGTGACCTGAGTGGGTTTTCTCCGAGATCTTCGGTTTCCTCCCACACTCCAAAGACGTACAGGTATGTAGGTTAATTGGCTGGGTAAAATGTAAAAATTGTCCCTAGTGGGTGTAGGATAGTGTTAATGTACGGGGATCACTGGGCGGCACGAACTTGGAGGGCCGAAAAGGCCTGTTTCCGGCTGTATATATATGATATATGATATGATATGAGTGGGTTAACACGTGATGAGCGTTTGTCAGCACTGGGCCTGTACTCGCTGGAGTTTAGAAGGATGAGGGGGGACCTCATTGAAACATACAGAATAGTGAAAGGCTTGGATAGAGTGGATCTGGAGAGGATGTTTCCACTAGTGGGAGAGTCTAGGACCAGAGGGCACAGCGTCAGAATTAAAGGACGTCCCTTTAGGAAGGAGATGAGGAGGAATTTCTTTAGTCAGAGGGTGGTGAATCTGTGGAATTCTTTGCCACAGCAGGCTGTGGAGGCCACAAGTCAATGGATATTTTTAAGGCAGAGATGGATAGATTCTTGATTAGTGTGGGTGTCAGGGGTTATAGGGAGAAGACAGGAGAATGGGGTTAGGAGGGAGAGATAGATCAGCCACGATTGAATGGCGGAGTAGAATTGAGGAGGCTAATGGCCTACTTCTGCTCCGATCACTGATGATCTTACGATTAGTTTAGTTTAGAGGTACAGCACGGAAACAGGCCCTTCGGCCCACCGAGTCCGCGCCGCCCAGCGATCCCCGCACACTAACACTATCCCACACACATTCCAGGGACAATTTACACAAACACCAACCCAATTAACCTACAAACCTGCACGTCTTTGGAGCGTGGGAGGAAACCGAAGATCTCGGAGAAAACGGGGAGAGCGTACAAACTCCATACGGTCAGCACCCGTAGTGGGGATGGATCCCGGGTCTCCGGCGCTGCAGGCCGCCAAGAGGCAGCTTGGGAATCAAGGGATGTGGGGAGAAGGCAGGCACGGGTTACTGATTGTGGATGATCAGCCGTGATCACAATGAATGGCGTAGGGAGCTCGAAGGGCCGAATGGCCTCCTCCTGCACCTATTTTCCATGTTTCTATGCTGCCCGTCTCGCTGAGTTGCTCCGGTGTTTTGTGTTAACCTCGTACCTGGGTTGAGTGACCCCCACGATGGGCATTTGAGGTTCACCCTTCGCCAAGCCTGGGGGCTCCTTGTTGGGAAGCAGATGGGGGGGGGTTGGGTTACTGGTAAGGTGGGGTGTTGACTCACCGTACAGTTGCTCGATGCCCTGCATGTCGTCCAGGGGGAGGTGGTAGCGCTGCACCTCACCGATGGGCCCCTGGTAGTAGGGCCGCATGATGGAGTCCCCCGCGGAGGAGTGCGCCAGGCCGATGGCGTGGCCAAACTCGTGCACCGCCACCGCCGCCAGGTCCGTCCCCTTCTCCGCTGGGTCGGAACAAGAATCAGTGTGAGCGGGAGGAACGTACGTACGCAAAGCCAGCCGCAAGTCTCACCCTTCCTCCCGCCAACCCCGTACCTGCTGCAGGAAGGAACTGCAGGTGCCGGTTGACACCGCAGACAGACACACAATGCTGGAGTAACTCAGCGGGTCGGGCAGCATCTCCGGAGAGAAGGGATGGGTGACGTTTCGGGTCGAGTCCCTTCTTCAGACTGAGAGAACTAGTGTGAACGGGTGTGATCATCGGTCAGCGTGGACTAAAGGTGTAGGAATGAACTGCAGATGCTGGTTTAAACCGAAGACAGACACACAATGCTGGAGTAACTCAGCGGGACAGGCAGCATCTCCAGAGAGAAGGAATGGGTGACGTTTCGGGTCAGAGTCTGAAGAAGGGTCTCGACCCGAAACGTCACCCATTCCTTCTCTCCAGAGATGCTAGATGCAGGAAAAATGTTCCCAATGTTTGGGGCGAGTCCAGAACCAGGGGCCACACAGTCCAAGAATAAAGGGGAGGCCATTTAAAACTGAGGTGAGAAAAAACTTTTTTCACCCAGAGAGTTGTGAATTTGTGGAATTCTCTGCCACAGAAGGCAGTGGAGACCAATTCACCGGATGGATTTAAGAGAGAGTTAGATAGAGCTCTAGGGGCTAGTGGAATTAAGGGATATGGGGAGAAGGCAGGCACGGGTTACTGATTGTGGATGATCAGCCATGATCACAATGAATGGCGGTGCTGGCTCGAAGGGCCGAATGGCCTCCTCCTTCACCTATTTTCCATGTTTCTATGCTGCCTGTCTCACTGAGTTGTTCCAGCGTTGTGTTAACCTCGTACCTGGGTTCAGTGACCTGGAGGTTCTCCCTGCGCCAAGCTTGTGGTTCCTTATTTTTTATTATTTTGTAACAATGGCACGGTGGGACAGCAGTGGAGTTTAGTTTAATGTCACGTGTACCGAGGTACAGTGCTAGTGTTGCCCGCTATCCAGTCAGCGGAAAGACAATGCATGATTACAATCGAGCCGTCCACAGTGCACAGATACAGTGTATAGATAGAATAGATCGGGTGGACGCACAGAGTCTCTTGCCCAGAGAACGTGAATCGAGGACCAGAGGACATCGGTTTAAGGTGAAAGGGAAAAGATTCCATAGGAATCTGAGGGGTAACTTTTTCAATCATCCTGTATTTTGGGCTAAATTGGTTTGTCCCGTACGGGACAGCCCTTGTCCCTTATTAGGCCCGGGGGTGCTGTAGGCTCGGACACTGTCGGCCCGGACAGTTTAGGCCCGGACAGTGTAGGCCCGGACACTGTAGGCCCGGACAGTGTAGGCCCGGACAGTGTAGGCCCGGACACTGTAGGCCCGGACAGTGTAGGCCCGGACACTGTAGGCCCGGACAGTGTAGGCCCGGACAGTGTAGGCCCGGACACTGTCGGCCCGGACAGTGTAGGCCCGGACAGTGTAGGCCCGGACACTGTAGGCCCGGACAGTGTAGGCCCGGACACTGTAGGCCCGGACAGTGTAGGCCCGGACACTGTAGGCCCAGACACTGCAGGTCCAGACACTGCAGGCCCGGACACTGTAGGCCCGGACAGTGTAGGCCTGGACACTGTAGGCCCAGACACTGCAGGTCCAGACACTGCAGGCCCGGACACTGTAGGCCCAGACAGTGTAGGCCCAGAAGCCCGGGCGCCACCTAGCGGAGGTTGCCTAGCAACCCGCCTCCCGGCCCGGGCGGCTGCCATTGGTGGAGCGGGAGCACGTGGCTGCTGGCTGGGTGAGGTCACGTGGGGCGGTGATGTCGCCCTTTGTCCCGTATTTGGGAGTGAGAAGGTTGGCACCCCTAGTTGGGCGCCATCTTGGATCCGTGACGGGATGGTGCGGAGAGAACGTCAGTCTGCTCTTGGTGGGCTGATACTTACTGTTGTAGGTCCACATCTCGTCCTCATCGAAGTGCGTGTCCCCGGCCAGAGGGTGGTCTCCCGGGAAGAAGGCGTGTGCCAGGGTGCCCCCAGGACCGTCAAACGGGTATCCGTCGCCATGCTGGGACCTGCCGAAGTCAACGAGGATGTCTACATCGCCACTCCTATGCTGGAACTCCAGCGGCGACACCCGACTCCACACCTGGAAGGCCTCGTGAAGAAGACGGTCAATATTTCCCTGGTCCAGGTCACTTGCCATCGGATAACTGACCACCCTGTGGGAAAGTGGGAAAAGCCGGGATGGGCTGTGAGATGTAGTTCTGTCTGGTTTACTTTAGAGGTGATGGCTTTGAGATGAGAAGGACAACGTTTAACGGATATGTGCAAGACGAACAGCCAGAGGTGGCTTAGTTTAGTCTGAGGAAGGGTCTCGACCCGAAACGTCACCCATTCCTTCTCTCCACAGATGCTGCCCGTCCCGCTGAGTTACTCCAGCTTTTTGTATCTATAGAGTCATAGAGTCATAGAGTCCGACAGCACAGAAAGAGGCCCTTCGGCCCATCGTGTCCGTGCCGCCCGCTACCAAACTCAGTCTGATTTTAATCCCTATCTAGTGGTTTAGTTTGGTTTAGTTTAGAGATACAGCGCAGAAACAGGCCCTTCGGCCCACCGGGTCCGTGCCGACCAGCGATCCCCGCACACTAACACTATATTACTCACACCAGGGACAATTTACAATTTTACCAAGCCGATTAACCTACAAACCTGCACGTCTTTGGAGTGTGGGGGGAAACGGGAGCTCCCGGAGAAAACCCACGCAGGTCACGGGGAGAACGTACAAACTCCGTGCAGACTAGCCCCGTGATCGAACCCAGGACCCTGGTGCTGTGAGGCAGCAACTCTACCACTGCACCGCCGTGCCGCCCGTAATGTGGCAACACTATTGTGGGTGGCACGGTGGTGCAGCGGTAGAGTTGCTGCCTCACAACGCCAGAGACCCGGGTTCCATCCTGACTGTGGGTGCTGTCTGCACGGAGGGAGGCCCATCAAGTCTACTCCGCCATTCAATCGTGGCCGATCTGTCTCTCCCTCTCAACCCCATTCTCCTGCCTTCTCCCCATAACCTCTGACACCCGCACTAATCAAGAATCTACCCATCTCTGCTTTAAAAATATCCACTGACTTGGCCTCCACAGCTTTCTGTGGCAATGAATCCCACAGATTCACCACCCTCTGACTAAAGAAATTCCTCCTCATCTCCTTTCTAAAGGAACGTCCTTTCATTCTGAGGCTGTGCCCTCTGGTCCTAGACTCTCCCACTGGTGGAAACATCCTCTCCACATCCACTCTATCCAGGCCGCTCACTATTCGGTATGTTTCAATGAGGTCCCTCCTCATCCTTCTCAACTCCAGCGAGTACAGGCCCAATGCCCACAAACGCTCATCGTATGTTAACCCACTCATGCCTGGGATCAATCTCCAGACCCTCTCCAGAGCCAGCACATCCTTCCTCATGTGCAGGGCCAACAAATCTGCTCACAATGCTCCAAGTGAGGTCTGACCAGGGCCTTATTCATTGGAGTTTAGAAGGATGAGAGGGGATCTTATAGAGACGTATAAAATCATAAAAGGACTGGACAAGCTAGATGTGGGAAAAATGTTCCCAATGTTGGGGGAGTCCAGAACCAGGGGCCACACAGTCTAAGAATAAAGGGGAGGTCATTTAAAACTGAGGCGAGAAGGAACTTTTTCACCCAGAACGTAGTGAATTTGTGGAATTCTCTGCCGCAGAGGCCAATTCACTGGATGCATTTAAGAGAGAGTTAGATAGAGCTCTGGGGGCTAGTGGAATCAAGGGATATGGAAGAAGGCAGGCACGGGTTACTGATTGTGGATGATCAGCCACGATCACAATGAATGGCGGTGCTGGCTCGAAGGGCCAAATGGCCTCCTCCTGCACCTATTTTCTATGTTTCTATGTTTCTAAAGCCTCGGCAATGCATCCCAGTTTTTATGTTCGTTCTGGTTCTCTCAAATTACAAATGGACATTGGGCTTGACCCACCCTGGTCATTCATTCTTCTCCACTCGAGGTGAAGAACGAGAAAAGATGCCTTGGAATGGCGTGGGGGGCAGAGCGATTTTGGTGGGGGAGAGAGCGGTGGTGTAGAGAGGTGTAAAGGCCGCACAGCTACGGTTGCCAACTGTCCCCGTTTTAGGCGGGACATCCCGTATTTTGGGCTAAATTGGTTTGTCCCGTATGGGACCGCCCTGGTACAGTGTTAGTAGGTGGTTGCCAACTTCCTCACTCCGCCATAAGGGACAAATGGTGACGTCACCGCCCCGCGCCCCACGTGACCTCACCCAGGCAGCGGCCAAACGCTCCCGCTCCACCAATGGCGGCCGCCATTGGTGGAGCGGGAGCACGTGGCCGCTGGCTGGGTGAGGTCACGTGAGGCGCGGGGCGGCGACATCACCCTTTGTCCCTTATTTGGGAGTGAGGAAGTTGGCAACCGCACACACGTCCTACCTCCAGGTGATGGTCTTCTTCTTCCAGACGGTGTCAGCCAGCGCGTAACGCTTCCTCCTCCTCCTCCTCCTCCTCATGATCTCCGAGGTGCCGATGATGTCGGGCAGCGAGCACCTAGGCTTCTTCATCATGTCCAGCGTCTTTGCATCTGTGGCCGATGTCCACGCCCGTGGTCAGGGTAGAGGCGGTGGGGGAGAGAGAGGGTAGGGGGAGAGAGAGGGTGGGGGGGAGAGGCAATCAGTGCTTAGCCTGGTCTTGCATTCAAGAGAGAGTTAGATACAGCTCTTGCTATACAATAGAAACATAGAAATATAGAAAATTAGGTGCAGGAGGAGGCCATTCGGCCCTTCGAGCCAGCACCGCCATTCATTGTAATCATGGCTTATCATCCACAATCAGTAACCCGTGCCTGCCTTCTCCTCATATCCCTTGATTCCACTAGCCCCTAGAGCTCTATCTAATTCTCTTCTAAATTAATCCAGTGAATTGGCCTCCACTGCCCTCTGTGGCAGAGAATTCCACAAATTCACAACTCTCTGGGTGAAAAAGTTTTTTCTCATCTCAGTTTTAAATGGCCTCCCCTTTATTCTAAGACTGTGGCCCCTTGTTCTGGACTCCCCCAACATTGGGAACATTTTTCCTGCATCTAGCTTGTCCAATCCTTTATACGTCTCTATAAGATCCTCTCGCATCCATCTAAACTCCAGTGAATACAAGCCCTGTCTTTCCAATCTTTTCTCGTAAGACAGTCCCAACATCCCCGGGATTAACCTCCTGAACCTACGCTGCACTGCCTCAATAGCAAAGACGTCCTTCCTCAAATTCGGAGACCAAAACTGCACACAATACTCCAGATGTGGTCTTACCGGGGCCCTATACAACTGCAGAAGGACCTCTTTACTCCTATACTCAAATCGCCTTGTTATGAAGGCCAACATGCCATTAGCTTTCTTCACTGCCTGCTGTACCTGCACGCCAACTTTCAGTGACTGGTGTACAAGGACACCCAGGTCTCGCTGCACCTCCCCCTTACCTAACCTGACACCATTGAGATAATAATCTGCCTCCTTGTTTTTGCCGCCAAAGTGGATAACCTCACATTTATCTATATTATACTGCATCTGCCACGCATCTGCCCACTCACTCAACCTGTCCAGGTCACCCTGCAACCTCCTAACATCCTCTACACAGTTCACACTGCCACCCAGCTTTGTGTCATCTGCAAACTTGCTAGTGTTGCTTCTAATTCCCTCATCCAAATCATTAATATATATGGTAAACAGTTGGGGCCCCAACACCGAGCCTTGCAGCACTCCACTCACCACTGCCTGCCATTCTGAAAAGGACCCGTTTATTCCTACTCTTTGCTTCCTGTCTGCCAACCAATTCTCTATCCATGTCAACACCCTACCCACAATACCATGTGCTCTAATTTTGCTCATCAATCTCCCGTGTGGGACCTTATCAAAGGCTTTCTGAAAGTCTAGATACACTACATCCACTGGCTCCCCTTCATCCATTTCACTTGTCTCATCCTCAATAAATTCCAGAAGATTAGTTAAGCATGATTTCCCTTTCATAAATCCATGCTGACTTGGACTTATCCTTTTACTGTTATCCAAATGTACCGTTATAACTTCTTTAATAATTGACTCCAGCATCTTCCCCACCACCGATGTCAGGCTAACTGGTCTGTAATTCCCCGTTTTCTCTCTCCCTCCTTTCTTGAAAAGTGGGATAACATTAGCTATCCTCCAATCCACAGGAACTGACCCTGACTCTATAGAACATTGGAAAATGATCACCAATGCGTCTACTATTTCTAGAGCCACCTCCCTGAGTACCCTGGGATGCAGACCATCAGGCCCAGGGAATTTGTGTGTCTCTATTGTTGGCTGTGCGCTCGGTGTTAACGAATTATACAGACAATGAAAATCACCAGGATGACAGTGAAACAGGACTACAGTGGGGGAGGGACGGAGAGAGAGGGGATGCAAGGGTTACTTGAAGGTAGAGAAATCTATATTTATACCGGTGGGCTGTAAGCTGCCCAAGTGAAATATGAGATGCTGTTCCTCCAATTTGCGTTTGGCCTCACTCTGACAATGGAGGAGGCCCAGGACAGAAAGGTCAGTGTGGGAGTGGGAGGGGGAAGTGTTTAGCAACCGGGAGATCAGGTAGGTTCAGGCGGGCTGAGCGAAGGTGTTCAGCGAAACAATCGCCCGGTCTTTATTGATATTGGTACTTGTTGTGTTGGTTCCTATGTTTGTGAGATTGTCTTTGAAAGATCTGCACTGTCACACTGTTTCAGATGTAGCACTTCTAATTTTGTTGTACAATGACAATAAAGGCATATTAGTATTATTATTATTAATAATATGGATCTGGGAATAACTGTGCATTGTTCCCTGAAGGTGGAATCTCATGTGGATAGGGTGGTGAAGAAGGCGTTTGGTATGCTTGCCTTTATAAATCAGAGCATCGAATATAGAAGTTGGGATGTAATGTTGAAATTGTACAGGGCATTGGTGAGGCCGAATCTGGAGTATGGTGTGCAGTTCTAGTCGCCAAATTATAGGAAGGATGTCGACAAAATGGAGAGGGTACAGAGGAGATTTACTAGAATGTTGCCTGGGTTTCAGCACTTAGGCTACAGAGAGAGGTTGAACAGGTTGGGTCTTTATTCTTTGGAGCGTAGAAGGTTGAGGGGGGACTTGATAGAGGTTTTTAAAATTTTAAGAGGGACGGACAGAGTTGACGTGGGTAGGCTTTTCCCTTTGAGAGTGGGGAAGATTCCAACAAGGGGACATAGCTTCAGAATTAAGGGACAAAAGTTTAGGGGTAACATGAGGGGTAACTTCTTTACTCAGAGGGTTGTGGCTGTATGGAATGGGCTTCCGGTGGAAGTGGTGGAGGCTGGCTCGATTTTATTATTTAAGAGTAAATTGGATAGGTATATGGATAGGAGGGGATTGGAGGGTTATGGTCTGAGAGCAGGTAGATGAGACTAGGTCAGAGAAAGTGGTCGGCGTGGACTGGTAGGGCCGAGCGGGCCTGTTTCCGTGCTGTAATTGTTATATGGTTATATGGTTATATTATTATTATTATTATTATTAGTGGGATCCCTTTCGAGGCGGCGGAAATGTGGGAGGATTGTGTGAACCACAGGAAATGCAAAGAGAATGTTACCACAGTGTGACAGTGTTACATGCGGTCACCTCTGGCAACGGCAGCATTGATCCAGCTGACACTGCAATTAGAGTATTGTGATCATTTCTGGGCACCATGTTATAGGAATAAATGTTGTCAAGCTGGAAAGGGTTGAGAGAAGATTCACGAGGATGTTGCCAGGTCTCGAGGGCCTGAGCTACAGGGAGAGGTTGAGTAGGCTGGGACTCTATTCCTTGGAGCGCAGGAGGATGAGGGGTGATCTCATAGAGGTGTACAAAATCATGAGAGGAATAGATCGGGTAGACGCACAGGGTTTCTTGCCCAGAGTAGGGGAATCGAGAACCACTGGACATGGGTTCAAGGTGAAGGGAGAAATAATTTATAGGAATCTGAGGGGTAACTTTTTCACACAGAGGGTGGTGGGTGTACGGAACGAGCTGCCAGAGGAGGTAGTTGAGGCTGGGACTATCCCAACGTTTCAGAAACAGTTAGACAGGGACATGGATAGGACAGGTTTGGAGGGATATGGACCAAGCACAGGCAGGTAGGACTAGTGTAGTCTGGGCATGTTGGGCCGAAGGGCCTGTTTCCATGTTATGTGTCTGTGTCTCTGTGCCTCTGTGTCTCTGTGACTCTGTGACTCTGTGTCTCTGTGTCTCTGTGTCCCTGTGTCTCTGTGTCTCTGTGTCTCTGTGTCCCTGTGTCTCTGTGTCTCTGTGTCCCTGTGTCCCTGTGTCCCTGTGTCTCTGTGTCTCTGTGTCCCTGTGTCTCTGTGTCTCTGTGTCCCTGTGTCCCTGTGTCCCTGTGTCTCTGTGTCCCTGTGTCTCTGTGTCTCTGTGTCTCTGTGTCTCTGTGTCCCTGTGTCTCTGTGTCTCTGTGTCTCTGTGTCTCTGTGTCCCTGTGTCTCTGTGTCTCTGTGTCCCTGTGTCCCTGTGTCCCTGTGTCTCTGTGTCCCTGTGTCTCTGTGTCTCTGTGTCTCTGTGTCCCTGTGTCTCTGTGTCTCTGTGTCTCTGTGTCCCTGTGTCCCTGTGTCTCTGTGTCTCTGTGTCCCTGTGTCTCTGTGTCTCTGTGTCCCTGTGTCCCTGTGTCTCTGTGTCTCTGTGTCCCTGTGTCCCTGTGTCTCTGTGTCTCTGTGTCCCTGTGTCCCTGTGTCTCTGTGTCCCTGTGTCCCTGTGTCTCTGTGTCTCTGTGTCCCTGTGTCTCTGTGTCTCTGTGTCTCTGTGTCTCGGAGTCTCTGTGTCTCTGTGACTCTGTGACTCTGTGACTCTGTGTCTCTGTGTCCCTGTGTCTCTGTGTCTCTGTGTCTCTGTGACTCTGTGACTCTGTGACTCTGTGACTCTGTGTCTCTGTGTCCCTGTGTCTCTGTGTCTCTGTGTCTCTGTGTCCCTGTGTCCCTGTGTCTCTGTGTCTCTGTGTCCCTGTGTCTCTGTGTCTCTGTGTCTCTGTGACTCTGTGACTCTGTGACTCTGTGTCTCCGTGTCTCCGTAACTATCACAGCGTTCCTGCTCCACATCTCACCGAGTTCTCCGGTCTCCGGGATGCCGGCAAACCTCTGCATGGATTTGATGGCGTTGTTCAGGCTCTGCAGCGTCTGTAGCTGTGAGGTGAGGAAGTCTGGACGGGGCATGTACCCGTACCGTGTCAGCCAGTCCTGCAACACAACAAGTGTCGGCCGTCAACACACTTCAGCTCATCGTGCAGTGGAAAGCATTTGCTGTGTGCTAGCCAGTCAGCGGAAAGACAACCCATGATTACAATCGAGCCATTCACAGTGTACCGACACATGGACACAACATGCTGGAGTAACTCAGCGGGTCAGGCAGCATCTGTGGAGAGAAGGAATGGGTGACGTTTCGGGTCCAGACCCTTCTTCACACCGCTGAGTTACTCCAGCGTTTTGTGTCCACCTTCGATTTAAACCAGCATCTGCAGTTTTTTTCCCTACACATCGTGTACAGATACATGATAAGGGAATAACGTTTAGCGCGAGGTAAAGCCATCAAAGGCCAATCATGGATAGTCCGAGTAACTCAGCAGGTCAGGCAGCATCTCAGGAGAGAAGGAATGGGTGACGTTTCGGGTCGAGAGTCTGAAGAAGGGTCTCGACCCGAAACGTCACCCATTCCTCCCCCTTATTCTTAAACCCCTGGTTCTGGACTCCTCCCAACATCTGTAATATGTTTTCTGCATCTAGCCTGTCCAATCCCTTAAGAATTTTATGTTTCTATAAGATCCCCAGCACCAGAGACCCGGGTTCAATCCGACTACGGGTGCTGTCTGTGTGGAGTTTGCACGTTCTCCCTGTGAGGGTGCATCTGTGACACATAAAGCTCCTTTGACTAGTGACTAGGTCCTCCCACACTCTAAAGGCGTGCAAGTTTGTAGGTTAATTGGCTTTGGTAAAAATTGTAAATTACCCTAGTGTGTGTAGGATAGTGTTGGTGTGCGGGGATCGCTGGTGGGCACGGGCTCGGTGGGCCGAAGGGCCTGTTGGTGTGCGGGGATCGCTGGTGGGCATGGTCTCGGTGGGCCGAAGGGCCTGTTGGTGTGTGGGGATCGATGGTGGGCATGGTCTCGGTGGGCCGAAGGGCCTGTTGGTGTGTGGGGATCGCTGGTGGGCATGGTCTCGGTGGGCCGAAGGGCCTGTTGGTGTGTGGGGATCGCTGGTGGGCATGGTCTCGGTGGGCCGAAGGGCCTGTTGGTGTGTGGGGATCGCTGGTGGGCACGGGCTCGGTGGGCCGAAGGGCCTGTTTCCGTGCTGTGCCACTGGTCTAGAGTTTAACATCAGTCACACTCACACCAAGGTGATCGCTCACCGGTCCTGACGGCGGGCAGTGGAGGTTCCTGTCCCATCGACCCGCCAGCCTGCCCCTCTACCCAGCCCACGCCCGTGCCCGCGTGACCCTGGAGAGGGAACACGCCGTGTACAGAGAGACTCCCGTGAACGCTGGTCTCCGCCGGGGGGGTCCAGTGCGTGGAGAATGAGGATGGCCATCACGGTTGCCAACCGTCCCGTATTAGCCGGGACATCCCGTATTTTGGGCTAAATTAGTATTGTCCCGCACGGGACCGCCCTTGTCCCGTATTAGTATGTTCGCCAACTTCCTCACTCCCAAATACGGGACAAGGTGATGTCACCGCCCCGCGCCCCACGTGACCTCACCCAGCCAGCGGCCACGTGCTCCCGCTCCATCGATGGCGGCCGCTGGCTGAGTGAGGTCACGTGGGGCGCGGGGCGGCGACGTCACCCTTTGTCCCGTATTTGGGAGTGAGGAAGTTGGCAACCCCTAACGACACTGTTGTCATTTGATGATGGATCGTTGTTTCCAAACTGCCCATTGGCAGTATTGATCGTACCAGCACTTTGTAACTGCGCTCATTAGTTGCTGGGAATGTGCTGGTTTACAGCAGCAACAGCAATAGACAATAGACAATAGGTGCAGGAGGAGGCCATTCGGCCCTTCGAGCCTGCACCACCATTCAAAGTGATCATGGCTGATCATTCTCAATCAGTACCCCGTTCCTGCCTTCTCCCCATACCCCCTGACTCCGCTATCCTTAAGAGCTCTATCTAGCTCTCTCTTGAATGCATTCAGAGATTTGGCCTCCACAGCCTTCTGAGGCAGAGAATTCCACAGATTCACAACTCTCTGACTGAAAATGTTTATCCTCATCTCAGTTCTAAATGGCCGACCCCTTATTCTTAAACTGTGGCCCCTTGTTCTGGACTCCCCCAACATTGGGAACATGTTTCCTGCCTCTAACGTGTCCAACCCCTTAATAATCTTATACGTTTCGATAAGATCTCCTTTGATTGATAAAGTATTGATCACCTCTGTGGAGCAGTGGCTGTGTTTCAGACCCACCCTCTGGACTGTTGCTCAGCCAGTATCAAAGATACTAGAGGAGCAAGATAGACCACTCCACCCTAAAAACCGTAGTACGTCACAGCGCCATTTTAGTCGGCAGAAACTTGCTAATGGCTCCTTTGCGGACTACACTTCAGTATAGGCGATTTCAACGGAGTGGTCCATCTTGTTCTTCTAGTATCTTTGGCCAGTATGGAGGGGAGGGGAGAGACAGTCACTGGGGGGGGGGAGGGGGTGGGGGGTGGGGTCTCCCTGTCGGTTCCCTCCTGGGCCTGGCCAAGGTGGCCATTCATGGGAGGGGAGGGGAGGGGAGAGGGGAGGGGAGGGGAGGGGAGGGGAGGGGAGGGGAGAGGAGTGGGGAGGGGAGAGGAGAGGAGAGGAGAGGAGAGGAGAGGAGAGGAGAGGAGAGGAGAGGAGAGGAGAGGAGAGGAGAGGAGAGGAGAGGAGAGGAGAGGAGAGGAGAGGAGAGGAGAGGAGAGGGGAAGGGAGTGGGGAGGATAGAGGGGAGAGGAGAGAGGAGAGAGGGGAAAGGGGAGGGGAGGGGAGGGGAGGGGAGGGGAGGGGATGGGAGGGGAGGGGAGGGGAGGGGATGGGAGGGGAGGGGAGGGGAGGGGAGGGGAGGGGAGGGGAGAGGAGAGGAGAGGAGAGGAGAGGGGAGGAGAGAGGGGACAGGAGAGGAGAGGGGTGGAGAGGAGAGCAGAGGAGGGGAGAGGAGAGAGGGGAGAGGAGAGAGGAGAGAGGGGAAAGGGGAGTGGAGGGGAGGGGAGGGGAGGGGAGGGGAGGGGAGGGGAGGGGAGGGGAGGGGAGGGGAGGGGAGGGGAGGGGAGGGGAGGGTCGCGGGAACTGCTCCAGTACATCGAGCGAGCAGGCCGACCGGACTTTGAACAATGGCGGCAAAAATGTCGGCACCCACTTTTGTAATATATGCAAAAATAATTTCACTCTGCAGGTGCATCTGTGACACATGAAGCTCCTTTAAACCATTGAACCATTGAAAGGTCTTAAGTCTGAAGAAGGGTTCCGACCCAAATTGTCACCTATCCATGTCCTCCACAGATGCTGCCTGACCCGCTGAGTGTAGCTTTTAGTTTAATTTAGTTCAGAGATACAGCGTGGAAACAGGCCCTTCAGCCCACCGGGTCCGCGCCGCCCAGCGATCCCCACACACTAACACTATCCTACACACACTAGGGACAATTTTACATTTATACCCAGCCAATTAACCTACAAACCTGTACGCCTTTGGAGTGTGGGAGGAAACCGAAGATCTCAGAGAAAACCCACGCTGGTCACGGGGAGAACGTACAAACTCCGTACAGACGGCGCCCGTAGTCGGGATGGAACCCGGGTCTCCGGCGCTGTGAGGCAGCAACTCTACCGCTGTGCCACCAAGTTACTCCAGCACTTTATGCTTTTTTTGTGGTCTTGGAGTTCTTCAAGTTCTCCAAAGACGTACAGGTATGTAGGTTAATTGGCTGGGTAAATGTAAAAATTGTCCCTAGTGGGTGTAGGATAGTGTTAATGTGCGGGGATCGCTGGGCGGCACGGACTTGGTGGGCCGAAAAGGCCTGTTTCCGGCTGTATAT
>NC_135992.1:2326826-2386402 GCF_053455715.1 Rhinoraja longicauda
CCATTGTAACAAGATAATCAATGTTATTCACTTCGCCTGTCAGTGGTCATAATGTTTTGGCTGATCGGTGTATGTGATCAGTTTGGATAGCATTGCAAAGCGAGGCTTTTCACTGTACCTCAGTACCTGTGGCAGTAATAAACCGGAGATAAACCTGATTTTCGTTCCTATTGGCTGGATGGTGTGAGCTGGGCCACACAGTGTACTACTGTGCACAACAACTCCCCTCACCCTCTCCATCTCCACCCAAACTACAGCACTGGCACACACACACTGGCACACACGGCACTGGCACACACGGCAACTGGCACACACGGCAACTGGCACACACACACACTGGCACACACGGCAACTGGCACACACGGCAACTGGCACACACACACACTGGCACACACGGCACTGGCACACACACACACTGGCACACACACACACTGGCACACACGGCAACTGGCACACACGGCACTGGCACGCACAGCAACTGGCACACACGGCAACTGGCACACACGGCAACTGGCACACACGGCAACTGGCACACACGGCACTGGCACGCACAGCAACTGCTCCTCAATCATCAGTCACGACGTCCAAAATACCTGGTGATGCACTATACAACACCCACCCCCGACAGAGGGGCAGTGCCGACAGAGGGGCAGTGCTGACAGAGGGGCAGTGCTGACAGAGGGGCAGTACTGAGAGAGTGCGACACTTCAGAGAACAGTACTGAGGGAGCGCCGCGCTGTGGGAGGGGGGGTGAGGGAGGGGGGGGGGGGGTGAGGGAGGGGGGGGTGAGGGAGGGGGGGGTGAGGGAGGGTGCGAGGGGCAGTACTGAAAAAATGCCCAGATAGGGGAGAAGGGGGGGATACCTCTTATCCTTCTCCATTCCCTCCCCTCATCTCCTTCCATCCCTCCTCTCCCCTCACTGACTCTCTCTCCTCCCTCTCCCTCCTCCTCTTTCTCTCCTCCCTTTCCCTCTCTCCTCTATCCCCTCTCTCTCCACTCCCCCCCTCCTCTCTCATCCCTCTCCTCCCCTTCTCCCTCTCTCTCCTCTCCCCCCCCTCTCCCCCCGCCTCTCTTTCCCTCTCTCTCCCCCCTCTCTTTCCCTCTCTCTCTCCTCTTTCTCTCCTCCCTCTCTCCCTCTCTCCCCCCCTCTCTCTCCTCCCTCTCTCTCTCCACCCTCCCTCTCCTCTCCCCCCCCCCCCCCTCACCCCCTCTCTCCCCCCCTCTCTTTCCCTCTCTCTCTCCTCACTCCCATCTCTAGTGCAGCAGGGCAGTCCCACGATATAACCAGCCACGATCCACGATCCACGCTTCACACAGCCCCTAGTCACCGTTTCTGCTGTGGTTTTTTATAATAGGAAATACTTGTATTCAAAACAAACAAAAATACCGGATAGTAACCCATGAAAGTCTGCCTATGTTGGCAGTTCACAAACAAACAATCAGCAAATTGAAACATCGCCATCTTTATCAGTGTTACACTCGGCCCCCCGCGGCAACCAGCGGTCATGGGAGGCCTCCAGCGTGCCCATGGACACCGCGTGTGCGTGTTCCCCCTCCAGGGACACGCGAGCACGGACGTAGGGGCGGGCAGCCGACTCTGGTGTGACCATCGACCGCCCACTGCCTGGACCCTCGAACGGCCATCTTGGCCAGGCCCAGGAGCAGACCGACAGGGAGACCCCCCTCACCCACCCTTCTGTACCGGGGGACCAAAGATAAGGAGCAGCCCCTTCAGACACTCGTACAGGGGCTGCAACCTCTCACCCTCCGTATACACGTGGAACACGGTCTCTTCCTCGCCGCAGATGTGACAGGCGAGTCCGTGAACCAACTCAAATACCTGTGAATGAGGTGAGATGATGCTGTTAAGGGTTCAGAGAAGATTCACAAAGTTGTTGCCAGGACTAAAGGGTGTGAGCTACAGGGAGAGGTTGAGCAGGCTGGGTCTCTATTCCATGGAGCGCAGGAGGATGAGGGGAGATCTTACAGAGGTGTACAATATCATGAGAAGAATAGATCAGGTAGAGTCTCTTGCCCAGAGTAGGGGAATCGAGGACCACTGGACATAGGTTTAGGGTGAAGGGGAAAAGATTTAATAGGAGTCTGAGGGGTAACGTTTTCCCACAGAGGGTGGTGGGTGTATGGAACAAGCTGCCAGAGGCTGGGACTATCCCAACATTTAAGAAACAGTTAGACAGGTACATGGATAGTGTGTAGGAAATAACTGCAGATGCTGGTTTAAATCGAAGGTAGACACAAAAAGCTGGAGTAACTCAGTAACAGGCAGCATCTCTGGGGAGAAGGAATAGGTGACGTTTTGGGTCGAGACCCTTCTTCAGACAGACATTTGGACAGGTACATGGATAGGACAGGTTTGGAGGGATATGGACCAAGCGCAGGCAAGTGGGACTAGTGTAGCTGGGACATTGCTGGCCGGTGTGGGCAAGTTAGGCTGAAGGGCCTGTTTCCACACTGTATCCCTCTTTGACTCTATGAAGGCTTTGCCTAACCCACCGGCTCAGGTAGAGTTCTACATAAGAGCACAGCACAGATACAGGCCATTCGGCCCACATTGTCTGTGCTGAACGGTGGCGCAGCGGTAAAGTTGCTGCCTTACAGAGAATGCAGCGCCAGAGACCCGGGTTCCATCCCGACTACGGGCGCCGTCTGTACGAAGTTTGTACGTTCTCCCCGTGACCTGCGTGGGTTTTCTCCGAGATCTTCGGTTTCCTCCCACACTCCAAAGACGTACAGGTTTGTAGGTTAATTGGCTTGGTAAATGTAAAAAATGTGAGGATAGTGTTAATGTGCAGGGATCGCTGGGCGGGTCGGACCCGGTGGGCCGAAGGGCCTGTTTCCGTGCTGTATCTCTAAACTAAATGGATTTTTGTTCATGTTCATATGTGATAGGAGCAGAATTAGGCCATTCTGCCCATCAAGTCTACTCCGCCATTCAATCATGGCTGATCTATCTCTCCCAACCCCATTCTCCTGCCTTCTCCCCATAACCCCTGACACCCGTACTAATCACGAATCTATCTATCTCTGCCTTAAAAACATCCGTTGACTTGGCCTCCACAGCCTCCTGTGTGTTGTAGTCTGTCACCCTCACCACTGTTTGCAAACAATTAATGATCAATATCTTCCTACACTGGAAGCAGCAACATAGAAATATAGAAAATAGGTGCAGGAGTAGGCAATTCGGCCCTTCGAGCCTTCACCGCCATTCAATATGATCAAGGCTGATCATCCAGCTCAGTAACCTGTACCTGCCTTCTCTCCATACCCCCTGATCCCTTTAGCCACAAGGGCCACATCTAACTCCCTCTTAAATATAGCCAATGAACTGGCCTCAACTACCTTAACCACCTTAACTACCTCAACATGTTACATGATCTTTCGCTGTAACTCTATCTCGATAGATCTGGTGTATGGTGTAATCTACCACGAGACCAAAGCTGCTGTTTGTTCAGTTACTGCGCATCAAAGGAAGTTTGGTGGTAAGGCACACGCCCATTGTCTGGCCACACAAACCAGACAGCCCTGCCCTGGGGGAGCTGCAGTGGTAGCACCACCAGCGAGCTCATGGTTTATCCCCAACTGCTCCCCAATGCAGGACTCTGATTTACGGAGAGAAAGAATGGGTGAGGTTCCGGGTCGAGACCAAGACTATGCTTGGTATCAATGTAAAAACTGTCCCCAGTGTGTGTGGAATAGTGTTAATGTGCGGGCATCACTGGTCGGTGGGGTCTACTGTATAAATCACATTGGCACAGAAGAGATCAATTGTAAGACAATGGGGAAAGATTCAAGGGTTAGGTCTGAAGAAGGGTCTCGACCCGAAACGGCACCCATTCCTTCCCTCCACAGACGCTGCCTGTCCCGCTGAGTTACTCCAGTCTATCTTCAGTGTAAACCGGCATCTGCACTTCCTTCCTGCACATCTCTGATCTACGGACTGTTCCCAGGGACGCATTCGGAGACTGACATCGAGTGCTGCTGGAAGGTCATCGACTCGGTGAAAGACGCTCTTTGGTCTGCCCGAGCTTTGTTGGCCTCCCAGCGGAGCGAGCTGTCCGTCAAGGATTGTTGCCGACTGGCCCGCTGCAGACTGTAGGAGTACGTGCTGAGGGACGCTCTGAAGCTTGGTGCAGCCAACGCCAAGGCCCTGTGGGGGTGGACCACAGTCTAGGGTCCTTCCGCTGCTGGACATGGGGGGGGGGGGGCAGGGTGTGGTGGAGAGAGACACCCCTACCCTCTCTCCACCTTCCTTCCCCCTCATAGAACATGGGACACAGAACAGAGGATACCAGCCCCAGGCCTGGCAGCCTGTAAATGGACAGTTTAGTTTAGTTTAGAGATACAGCGTGGAAACAGGTCCTTCGGCCCACCGAGTCCGTGCTGACCAGCGATCCCCGCACACTAAGACTATCCCACACACTAACACTATCCCACACACTCTAAGGACAATTTACATTTATATTAAGCCAATTAACCTACAAACCTAAATCAGCCCAATTAACCTAAATCAATTTCCCTCCTGGATTAACAAAGTTCTATCGTATCGTATCGAATCGAATGGTAAACCTGTACGTCTTTGGAGTGTGGGAGGAAAGCGAAGATCTCGGTTAAAACCCATGCAGTTCTCGGGGAGAACGTGCAAACTCCGTACAGACAGCACCTGTAGTCAGGATGGAACCCGGGTCTCTGGCGCTGTGAGGCAGCAACTCTACCGCTGTGCCACCGTGTCGCCCTGACTTTTCCCAAGGTAGGGGAATCAAGAACCAGAGGGCATAGGTTTAAGGTGCGAGAGGAAAGATGTATTAGGAACCTACACCAGAGAGGCATCTTCTTTAAAGGGCCTGTCCCACTTTAAGCGATTATTTTGGCGACTGCCGGCGACTGTCAAAGTCATAGCAGATCGACAAACTTTTCTTTTACCCGACGACAATGACCACGACAATGGCCCAGACAATGACCACGACAATGACCACGACAATGACCACGACAATGACCATGACAATGGCCACGACAATGACCACGACAATGACCACGACAATGACCACGACAATGACCACGACAATGACCACGACAATGACCACGACAATGACCACGACAATGACCACGACAATGACCACGACAATGACCATGACAATGGCCACGACAATGACCACGACAATGGCCACGACAATGACCACAACAATGACCACGACAATGACCACGACAATGACCATGACAATGACCACGACAATGACCACGACAATGACCACGACAATGACCATGACAATGACCATGACAATGGCCACGACAATGACCATGACAACGACCACGACAATGCCGAGTCAGGTCGAGATTACAGCGTCTTCTGAAACATCGCGAACATTCCCACACTGTCAATGCTTCTCCAGCGTCCTAATTTTCGCTGAAATCCCTGACAAGTCGGTAAGTACTTGAGAGTTTTGAACTATAACACCTTGTACGGGTTACTTGAAAACCAAGCTTCACTGTAACAAGGCATAAACTGGATTTTCTTCCAGTTTACTAATAGCTGTATTAAAAATTTTTTTTTTTTAAGTGGTTAAGTGGATTTTTGTGAAAAGTGTGTGGGCATTCTTTGAAAATGTACGGGAGATGCATATTTGGTTTCTGGGTTGCATATCTGGGTTGGGAGCCCACTTTAAATGTAATGGCTGAGGCCAAAAACATCACGAAAATCCCCACGCTTACCTGACCGTCAAACTGTCAAACTCCAATCTACCTGTCAAATGTCCTGACGGTAAATAAATTGGTTAAACACAAGCATTTTATGGTATTTTGAAATGACTTTACTTATTTTTAATATAATGTGTTTCTAAATGCATCTTAAGAGAACCTAGCAAACCTGGGGACAGCGACCGCAATAAGCAACGAATGAAAATGAATAGAAACATAGAAAATAGGTGCAGGAGTAGGCCATTCGGCCATTTGAGCCAGCACCGCCATTCACCGTGATCATGGCTGATCATCCACAATCAGTAACCCGTTCCTGCTTTTTTCCCCATATCCCTTGATTCCATTTGCCCTAAGAGCTCTATCTAACTCTCTCTTAAAAAACATCCAGTGAATTGGCCTCCACTGCCTTCTGTGGCAGAGAATTCCACAGATTCACAACTCTCTGGGTGGAAATGTTTTTCGAGGTAGGGCAAGATTGCAGTAAGCTTTTGTATTTCTTGTTAAATGCTGCGTTGCAACATCCAGCCGGCTGTTATTTTCAGCGTAGGATTATGTGGGCCAAATGTAAGGTGCAGCTAAGTAGTGGTTTACCACAGTCACCGATATTAATGATACAACCATGCCGTTGAACAGTCATGCACTTTGTTTTCAACGTAGGTGTTTAAAAGAGTCTGACCTTAGTTTCTGAGGAACGCATTTACTCTGTCCTGAAACGGCAGTGCCTGTCCCGAGAGAGCATGATGGGACGTCACAAGAGGTGGCTTCATTCTAACTAACCCACCTCTGATCCCACTGGTGCCCCTCAGTGGGGGTCCCTCTATGCAGGGATTCTGCCCCTCTGCATCGGGGGGTACTGCACCGAGGGGTCCCCTGCAACCTGTTCCTCGCGCAGTTGGTTCACAGACTCGCCAGCCGCCTGCCACTGTTGCAGGCTGGAGGAGTCTGTATACCACGTGTACATGGAGTGTGTGAGTCTGTGTACCACGTGTACATGGTGTGTGTGAGTCTGTGTATCATGTGTACATGGAGTGTGTGAGTCTGTGTACCACGTGTACATGGTGTGTGTGAGTCTGTGTACCACGTGTACATGGTGTGTGTGAGTCTGTGTACCGCGTGTACATGGAGTGTGTGAGGTTGCAGCCCCTGTTCCAGTATCTAAAGGGGCTGCTCCTTGCCTTCTGGCTGCACTTCACACCCACCGTCCTCATCTCTGGACCCCCTGTGTGTGGGTAGGGGAGAGGGTGGGGGCGAGGATGTCCTGGTTGGGTTGGGTTGCTCCTGGGCCTGGCCAAGCTGGCCATCCGTGAGTCACGGCGCCAGGCGGGAGAGGGCTCTGCCCGAGCCGGCTGCCTGCCCCTTTTCCGGGGTTACGTCCGTCCGCGCCCGGGTGGTGTTGGAGAGGGACCGCGCGCTGGGAATGGGCAGGTGACGTTATGGGTTAGAGTCATAGAGTGATACAGCGTGGGAACAGGCCCTTCAGTCCAACTTGAGCACACCGGCCAACATGCCCCAGCTACACTAGTCCTATCTGCCCGCATTTGGTCCATATCCCTCCAAACCTGTCCTATCCATGTACCTGTCTAACTGTTTCTTAAATGTTGGGATAGTCCCAGCCTCAACTACCTCCTCTGGCAGCTTGTTCAATACACCCACCACCCTTTGTGTGAAAAGGTTACCCCTCGGATTCCTATTAAATCCTTCCCCTTCACCTTAAACCTATGCCCTCTGGTCCTCAATTCCCCTACTCTGGGCAAGAGACTCTGTGCATCTCCCTCGATCTATTCCTCTCATGATTCTGTACACCTCTATAAGATCTCCCCTCATTCTCCTGCGCTCCATGGAATAGAGACCCAGCCTACTCAACCTCTCCCTGTAGCTCACACCCTCTAGTACTGGCAACATCCTCGTAAATCCTTTCTGAACCCTTTCAAGCTTGACAACATCTTTCCTATAACATGGTGCCCAGAACTAAACACAATACTCTAAATGCGGTCTCACCAATGTCTTATACAACTGCAACATAACCTCCCAACTTCTATCCTCAATACTCTGATTGATGAAGGCCAAAGTGCCAAAAGCCTTATCTACCTGTGACTCCACCTTCAAGGAACCATGCACCTGCATTCCTAGATCCCTCTGCTCTACAACACTTCCCAGAGCCTGTGTAGGCTCTGCCCTTGTTCGACGTCCCAAAATGCAACACCTCACACTTCTCTGTATTAAATTCCATCAACCATTCCTCTGCCCACCTGGCCAATCGATCCAGATCCTGCTGCAATCGTTCACAACCATCTTCACTATCTGCAAAACCACCCACTTTTGTATCATCTGCAAACTTGCTCATTTTGCCCTGAATGTTCTCGTCGAAACCATTGATGTAGATCACAAACAGTAACGGGCCCAGCACCGAACCCTGAGGCACACCACTAGTCACAGGCCTCCAGTCTGAAAAGCAACCTTCCACCATCAACCTCTGCTTCCTTCATTGAAGCCAATTTTCAATCCTTGGAACTCTTCTTCACAGAGCCCTCTATCATGTTCACAGATTCTCCTTTCTCCCCCCCCCCCCCCCCCCACCCCACTCCCTTCCCTTGGGCCCCACCGGGACATGCACTCATTTATCCCCTCCCCCTCCTCTTCCACCTACATTCCTCCCTCTAGTTTCACAATTCACAACTCCTCAATCCTTATCTCACACCTTTCGTCTTCTCATCTCTGGCCTTTGTCCAACTATACCAGGAGGATGAGGCGATTTTATTGAGCTATATAAAATCATGAGAGGAATAGGTGCTGCACTACGGGTGCTGCACTGTAAGGAGTTTGTACGTTCTCCCCGTGACCTGCGTGGGTTTTCTCCGAGATCTTCGGTTTCCTCCCACACTCCAAAGACGTACAGGTATGTAGGTTAATTGGCTGGGTAAATGTAAAAATTGTCCCTAGTGGGTGTAGGATAGTGTTAATGTGCGGGGATCACTGGGCGGCACGGACTTGGAGGGCCGAAAAGGCCTGTTTCCGGCTGTATATATATGATATGATATGATAGGTCGGGTAGATGCACAGTCTTTTACCCAGAGTAGGGGAATCGAGGACCAGAGGACATAGGTTCAAGGTGAAGGGGGAAAGATTTAATAGAAATCTGAGGGGTAACCTTTTCACACAGAGGGTGGTGGATGTATGGAACAAGCTGCCAGAGGATGGGACTATCCCAACGTTTATGAAACAATTAGACAGGTACATGTATAGGACAGGTTTGGAGGGATATGGACCAAACGCAGGCAAGTGGGACCAGAGTAGTTGGGGCATGTTGGCCGGTGTGGACAAGTTGGGCCGAAGGGCGTTTCCACACTGTATCACTCTATGAAGGGCCTGTTTCCACACTGTCACTCTATGACTCTATCTGCCTATCAAGCCCCCACCCTGTCCACCTATTACCTGCCAACCTATATAACATATAACATAATACAACTACAGCATGGAAACAGGCCTGTCCGGCCCTACCAGTCCATGCCGACCATTCTCCCTGACCTAGTCTCATCTACCTGCACTCAGACCATAACCCTCTAATCCCCTCCTATCCATATACCTATCCAATTTACTCTTAAATAATAAAATCGAGCCAGCCTCCACCACTTCCACCGGAAGCCCATTCCATACAGCCACAGAGTAAAGAAGTTCCCCCTCATGTTACCCCTAAACCTTTGTCCCTCAATTCTGAAGCTATGTCCCCTTGTTGGAATCTTCCCCACTCTCAAAGGGAAAAGCCTACCCACGTCAACTCTGTCCGTCCCTCTCAAAATGTTAAAAACCTCTATCAAGTCCCCCCTCAACCTTCTGCGCTCCAAAGAATAAAGACCCAACCTGTTCAACCTCTCTCTGTAGCCTACGTGCTGAAACCCAGGCAACATTCTAGTAAATCTCCTCTGTACCCTCTCCATTTTGTCGACATCCTTCCTATAATTTGGCGACCAGAACTGCACACCATACTCCAGATTCGGCCTCACCAATGCCGAAGGAATTGCTTTGTCCTGGCCCCTCCTCTCTTCCAGCTTTCTACCCCCCCCACTCCCCACTACAATCAGACAAGAAGGGCCCCGATCTGAAATGCCACCTGTCCCTGCTCTCCAGAGACGCTGCCTGACCCACTGAGTCACTCGAACGCTTTGTGGCTTTTTTGCGGTTTATTATTGTCGTGTACCAAGCTTTGTTTTGCATGCTGTGCAATCGACCCAGATAACATTATACATCAGTACGATCAAGTCAAACTCAAGTACGACAGAATAAAGGATAGATCCCGCTAAGAATAAAGGGGAGGCCATTTAAAACTGAGGTGAGAAAAAACTTTTTCACCCAGAGAGTTGTGAATTTGTGGGATTCTCTGCCACAGAGGGCAGTGGAGGCCGATTCCCTGGATGAAATTAAAAGAGAGTTAGATAGAGCTCTAGGGGCTAGTGGAATCAAGGGGTATGGGGAGAAGGCAGGCACGGGTTACTGATTGTGGATGATCAGCCATGATCACAATGAATGGCGGTGCTGGCTCGAAGGGCCAAATGGCCTCCTCCTGTACCTATTTTCTGTGTCTATGTTTAAAGGTAGAGCAAAGTGAACGATACAGAGTGCAGAATACAGTTCTCAGCATTGTAGCGCATCAGTTCCACAGACAAAGTCCAATGTCCGCAATGGGGTAGAGGTGAATCGGACAGTGCCCTAGCTTATGGAAGGACCGTTCAGAAGCCTGATAACAGAGGGGTAGAAGCTGTTCCTGACTCTGGTGGTGCGTGCTTACATATTTCTGTATCTTCTACTCAGTGGGAGCGGGGAGAAGAAGGAATGACCAGGGTGGGTCAAGTCCAATATCCATTTTTCATTTGAGAGGACCAGAACATAACAACAGGGATGTATTGCCAAGGCTTTTTTCAGGCTCTGGTCAGGACACATTTGGAGCATTGTGAGCAGTTTTGGGCCCCATATCTGAGGAAGGATGTGCTGGCTCTGGAGAGGGTCCAGAGGAGGTTTACAAGAACGATCCCAGGAATGAGTGGGTTAACATATGATGAGCGTTTGACGACACTGGGCCTGTACTCGCTGGAGTTTAGAAGGATGAGGGGGGACCTCATTGAAACCAAATAGTGAAAAGCCTGGATAGAGTGGATGTGGAGAGGATGTTTCCAGTCATGGGAGAGTCTAGGACCAGAGGGCACAGCCTCAGAATAAAAGGATGTGCCATTAGAAGGGAAATGAGGAGGGATTTCTTTAGTCAGAGGGCGGTGAATCTGTGGAATTCATTGCCGCAGACGGCTGTGGGGGCCAAGTCAATGGATATTATTAAGGTGGAGATAGATAGATTGTTGATTAGTGCGGGTGTCAGGGGTTATGGGGAGAAGGCAGGAGAATGGGGTTGAGAGGGAGAGATAGGTCAGCCATGATTGAGTGGCGGAGTGGACTTGATGGGCCGAATGGCCTAATTCTGCTCTTATGAACTTATGACGGTCTCATCTACACTAGTCCCACCTGCCTGTGTTTGGTCCAAATCACTCTAAACCTTGCTTAACCATGAAAGTCCCTCTTCTCCCCTCTCACATCGGGCAAGAGGTACAGAAGTGTGAAAACGCACACCTCCAGATTCAGGGACAGTTTCTTCCCAGCTGTTATCAGGCAACTGAACCAACTGAGATGTGAGCATGTGTAAGAAAAGGAACTGCAGATGCTGGTTTAAACTGAAGTTGGACACCAAAAGCTGGAGTAACTCATGGGGACAGACAGCATCTTTGGAGAGAAGGCGTTTACCCCTCCCCTTACATCAGTCTGAGGAAGGGTCTCGACCCGAAACGTCACCCATTCCTTCTCTCCTGAGATGCTGCCTGTCCTCATGAGTTACTCCAGCTCTTTGTGTCTATCTGCGGAATCGTGAGCGGTTGATTCTGAAAGAGAGATTTCTGGATGAAAGAGGAGTTGTGGAACATGGCGGGGCACTGTTGCGGGCAAAGGTCGTGCGGGGCTGCACGGGGCTGGTGCCTGGTGCTGGCTGCTCTGTGAGTGGAGCGGGGATGCACCGCGCCTGGGTCTTGCCACTGCACCGTGCCGAGCCTTGGGCCAACCTTGGCAGCCTTGGCCAACCTTGCCCGCCACGACTGCAGAGTTCCCTATCACGCCTTTCATTGCCCACTGCAGACAAGCTGGTGATGTTGCTGCCAGTGGAGTACCAAGGGCCGGGAGACCCAAGCTGGTGACTGCTGCCACCCTAGTCCCAAGGGCAGGGAGACCTGGGGTAGTGGTGCCATCCTAGTGCCTAGAGGTTGGCACACTGGGGCTAGTGAATGCTGCCATGTTTGTCACAAGGGCAGGGAGACCTGGGCTATTGATGCCACCCTTATGCCCACAAATAGCACACTGGGCCTAGTTTCACTGCTGCGACCCTAGTCCCAAGGACAGGGAGACCTGGACTCGCGGTGCCACCCAAGTGCCCAGAGATAGCACACTGGGGCTAGTGGTGCCACCCTAGTGCCCAGAGATAGCACACTGGGGCTAGTGGTGCCACCCTAGTCCCAAGGACAGGGAGACCTGAGCTAGTGGTGCCACCCTAGTGCCCAGAGATAGCACACTGGGGCTAGTGGTGCCACCCTAGTTCCAAGGGCAGGGAGACATGGGCTAGTGGTGCCACCCTAGTGCCCAGAGATAGCACACTGGGGCTAGTGGTGCCACCCTAGTGCCCAGAGATAGCACACTGGGGCTAGTGGTGCCACCCTAGTGCCCAGAGATAGCACACTGGGGCTAGTGGTGCCACCCTAGTGCCCAGAGATAGCACACTGGGGCTAGTGGTGCCACCCTAGTCCCAAGGACAGGGAGACCTGAGCTAGTGGTGCCACCCTAGTGCCCAGAGATAGCACACTGGGGCTAGTGGTGCCACCCTAGTTCCAAGGGCAGGGAGACATGGGCTAGTAGTGCCACCCTAGTGCCCAGAGATAGCACACTGGGGCTAGTGGTGCCACCCTAGTGCCCAGAGATAGCACACTGGGGCTAGTGGTGCCACCCTAGTGCCCAGAGATAGCACACTGGGGCTAGTGACTGCTGCCATGTCTGTCCCAAGGGCAGGGAGACCTGGGCTATTGTTGCCACCCTGATGCCCAGAGATAGCACACCCTAGCGATAGACCAGCTATGATTGAATGGCGGAGTCGACTTGATGGGCCGAATGGCCTAATTCTACTCCGAGAACTTATGAACTTATATGGACCGCACTTTGGAATGGTTTTTTTTGTAAACGGCACCAAAATGTGGGGACAGTCCATGTGTGTGTTGTGCAAAAAAATTCACTGTGCTCTGTATAGGTGACAATGAAGAACCATTGAACCATTAATCTTTGTTTGGATCGTGATTGTTTAGAAACCCACAGTAACACGGGTGGCAGGGTGGCGCAGCGGGTAGATTTGCTGCCTCACAGAGCTAGGAGACCCGGGTTCGATCCTGACCACGGTTGCAGTCTGTACGGAGTTTGTACGTTCTCCCCGTGAACTCCGCGTGGGTTTTCTCCTAGATCTTCGGTTTCCTCCCACACTCCAAAGGCGTACAGGTTTATAGGTTAATTGGCTTGGTAAAATTGTAAATCATCCTATAGTGTAGGATAGTGCTAGTGAACTGGTATTGTGTGAGTGTGTGAGTGTAGTATATAGTCGTTAGTGTGCGGGGATCGCTGGTCGGCGAGGACTCAGTAGGCCGAAAAGCCTGTATCTCTAAACGAAAACTAAACTAAACACACTGAGAGTGGGCAAACTCCACGTAGACAGTGCCCAGGGTCAGGATTGAACCTGGGCCATTGAAGGTATGAGGAAGCAGCACTAACGCCTGTGACACCATGCTATCATCTCTTCCCTTGAAGCCGTGTGCAAGGTTAGTGACGTGTGTGAGCTGTTTGTTTCTGTGGTTGCGTGTGCTAATGGGAAATGTTTGAGCAAGAGTAAAGAGTCAAGAGTGGTTTATTGCCACGTGTCCCAGATAGAACAATGAAATTCTTACTTGCAGCAGCACAACACAATATGTAAACATGTGTAGGAAGGAACTGCAGATGCTGGTTTAAACCAAAGAAAGACACAAAAAGCTGGAGTAACTCAGCGGGTCGGGCAGCATCTCTGGAGAGAAGGAATGGGTGACGTTTCAGGTCGAGACCCTTCTTCAGACTGGTCAGGGATAAGGGCAAGGAGAGATATAGACGGTGATGTGGAGAGATAAAGAACAATGAATGAAAGTAACGATGATAAAGGAAACAGGCCATTGTTAGGTGTTTGCTGGGTGAGAACGAGAAGCTGGTGCGACTTGGGTGGGGGAGGGATGGAGAGAGAGGGAATGCCGGGGTTACTTGAAGTTAGAGAAATCAATATTCATACCACTGGGCTGTAAGCTGCCCAAGCGAAATATGAATACGTAAACATGGCACTGTAAACAATATAATAACAAGATAGAATAAAAAGATTCAGGGCAGACACAAAATGCTGGAGGAACTCAGCGGGTCAGGCAGCATCTCGGAAGAGAAGGAATGGGTGACGTTTCGGGACCCGAAACGTCACCCATTCCTTCTCTTCCGAGATGCTGCCTGACCCGCTGAGTTCCTCCAGCATTTTGTGTCTACCTTCGATTTAAACTAGCATCTGCATTTCTTTCCAACACATAAAAAAAATTCAGTGTGTGTATATATATACACACACGTACAAATACACACATATATATATATATATATATATATAGATCATACACACACTCACACATATGCACACACAAAAAAAACAACAACAAAAAACAAATAAGATTACTAACTCCACCGAGAATGGCCAGCTCCCTAGGAGTTTGGTGAGGCCACATTTGGAGTATTGTGTGCAGTTCTGGTCGTACCCATTACAGGAAGGTGGTGGGGACTTTGGAGAGGCTGCAGAGGAGGTTTACCAGAATGCAGCCTGGACCACTGGTTTCAGTTCTAAGAGAGTATGGTATATAGTGGTTAGTGTGCGGGGATCGCTGGTCGGCGCGGACTCAGTAGGCCGAAAAGCCTGCTGGTCAAACTTGGATCATATCATATCATATCATATATATACAGCCGGAAACAGGCCTTTTCGGCCCTCCAAGTCCGTGCCGCCCAGTGATCCCCGTATATTAACACTATCCTACACCCACTAGGGACAATTTTTCACATTTACCCAGCCAATTAACCTACATACCTGTACGTCTTTGGATCGTTTTCTCTGGAATAAAGAAGATTGAGACCTTATAAAAACATATAAAATTGTGAAAAGCAGAGATAGGGCAGACAGTCGGAAGCTATTTTTCCAGGGTGGAAATGTCGAAGACTAGAGGGCATAACTTTAAATGTGAGAGGGGCCACGTTTAATGGAGATGTTCTAACCTTCCTTAGTTTAGAGCTTAGAGATACAGCAGGGAAACAGGCCCTTCGGCCCATCGATTCCGCACCGACCAGCGATCCCAGTTCACTAGTCTCCTATCCCCCCACATCCGGACCAAACTCAGATCCTGGGGGGATAGGGCTTTCTCCATCGCTGCTCCCACCCTATGGAACTCACTACCCCAAACCGTCAGAGACTCCTCCACACTCACCACATTCAAAACATCACTGAAGTCTCAGCTGTTCAGTACTGCCTTCGACCACTGAAGGTCACCTCACCTTCTGTCTCCTTTCTCTGTTCGTTTACTTATTTACTTATTTATCTATTTATTCACTTCCCTATGTTCTCTAAATCCCAGTAAAGCGTCTTTGAGTGTATGAAAAGTGCTATATAAATATAATGTATTATTATTATTATTACTAGTGTCAGAAGGAACTGCAGATGCCGGTTTAAATCGAAGACAGACACATAAATGCTGGAGTAACTCAGCGGGACAGGCGACGTCTCTGGAGAGAAGGAATGGGTGAGGTTTCGGATCGAGACCCTTCTTCCACTAGCCCGTCCCTCATTCCCCGTCCATCTATCTTCCTCCCTCTGGCTTTACAACTCACTCCTTTCCTCTCCGTATCAGACACTCTTTGGTCTCGTTTTCACCACTAGTCTCGGTCACGTACTCCACCCACCTGCTGATTCACCCTTCACCCTCACCTGCATCCCCCTGCCACTGGCCAGACTTTGTCCTTTAGACTTTACTTCAGACTTCAGAGATACAGCGCGGAAACAGGCCCTTCGGCCCACCGAGTCTCTGCAAACCAGCGATCCCGGCATCGATCCTGACTACGGGTGCTGTGTGTACGGAGTTTGTACGTTCTCCCCGTGACCGCGTGAGGTTCCTCCGGGTTCTCCGGTTTCCTCCCACACTCCAAAGACGCGCAGGTTTGTAGGTTGCAAACCTGCACTGTCCCTGCCTGCTTCAAAGTCTCCACTATTGTCGCTGTACTCAAAAGGCCATGGATCGCTGGCCTTAATGACTACAGGCCTGTCGCACTGACCTCTGTAGTCATGAAGACCCTTGAAAGACTTGGGCTGGCCCAGCTGAAAAACATCACAAACCCCCTGCTGGACCCCCTGCTGTTTGCATATAGGGCCAATAGATCGTTGGATGACGTTGTCAACCTAGGCCTGCACTTCATCCACCAGCACCTAGACCGCAAGGGGACCTATGCCAGGATTCTGTTTGTGGACTTTAGCTCTGCATTTAACACCATTGTGCCAGAGCTACAACACTCCAAACTCTCCCAGCTGACTGTGCCTGAACCCCTCTGTCAGTGGATCATCAACTTCCTGACGGACAGGAAGCAGCATGTGAGGCTGGGAAAGCACATCTCGGACCCGCAGACCCTCAGCATAGGAGCACCGCAAGGCTGCGTACTCTCCCCTCTCCTTTACTCTCTCTACACCAACGACTGCACCTCCACACACTCCTCTGTCGAGCTCCTCTAGTTTGCGGATGACACAACCCTGATTGGACTGATCCAGGATGGGGAGGAATCTGCCTACAGATGGGAAGTGACACAGCTGGCGTCCTGGTGCCATCGCAACAACCTGGAGCTCAATGCTCTTAAGACAGTGGAACTAATTGTAGACTTTCGAAGAGCTCCCCCTCCTCTCCCCCCACTCACCATCAACAACACTATAGTCACATCTGTGAAGTCATTTAAGTTCCTTGGAACCATCATCTCCAGGGACCTTAAATGGGGGCCACCATCGACTCCACAGTCAAAAAGGCCCAACAAAGCATGTACTTCCTGTGGCAACTGAAGAAACACAATCTGCCACAGGCAATGATGGTCCAATTCTATACTGCTATCATTGAGTCTGTCCTTACCTTCTCCATCATGGTCTGGTTTGGCTCAGCCACCAAGCACCACATCCGGAGGCTGCAACGGATCGTTCGATCATCTGAGAAGGTTGCTGGCTACAACCTTCCCCACCATTGACGAACTGTACACTGCAAGGGCCAGGAAGCGAGCGGGCAAGATCATCTCTGACCCCTCTCACCCTGGCCACAAACTCTTTGCAGCACTTCCCCCTGGAAGGCGACTCCGGACTGTCAAAGCAGCCACAGCCAGACATAAACACAGCTTTTTTCCACAAGTAGTAGCTCTACTCAATAACCAGTCCGTAGTCTCCTTTTGCTCTGGTATTTTATTTCATTCTTCACATGTTTAAATTATAATGTTTTATTTTTAATTGTCTACTGTATATCGTGTTGTTACTTGCGAGTGGAGCACCAAGGCAAATTCCTTGTATGTATACATACAGTGTACTTGGCTAATAACATTTATTCAATTCAATTCAATGTAAATCCAGCTGCAACTTCCTTCCTTAGTTCTGCATTTGCATCGTGGGTTTTCTCCGGGTGCTCCGGTTTCCTCCCACGCTCCAAAGACGTGCAGGTTAGTAGGTTAATTGGCTTCGGTATAACAGTAACATTTCCTTAAGTGTGCGTAGATTAGTGTTAGTGCATGGGGGAATTGCTGGTCGGCGCGGACTCGGTGGGCCGATGGATGGGCCTGTTTCTGCACTGTATCTCTAAACTGAACGAAACTAAATAATGATGTACATACAGTGTGGTCATGTAATATTGATGAAGGAGTCCATTAAAGGCAGCTTTCTCAGCAGCCTCTTCCAATAAAGTACATGAGTGGAGCAGGGGGGGGTATGGTGACCATGACAATTCCTAGGATATACCACAAACCATCTCATAACCATCATGAGACACGGAGGACGGTTTACAGATAAAACACAATGAGAAGCGGGACCTGTAGGGATTTAGCAATTAGATGTTAACTTTCCCCATATTAACTGGGATCATATTTTTAGTTTAGTTTAGAGATACAGCGCGGAAACAGGCCCTTCGGCCACCGGGTCCGTGCCGCCCAGTGATCCCCGCACACTAACACTATCCTACACCCACTAGGGACAATTTTTACATTTATACCAAGCCAATTAACCTACAAACATGTACGTCTTTGGAGTGTGGGAGGAAACCGAAGATCTCGGAAAAAAAACCCACGCAGGTCACGGGGAGAACGTATAAACTCCGTACGGACGGCACCCGTAGTCGGGATTGAACCCGGGTCTCCGGCGTTGCATTCGCTGTAAGGCAGCAACTCTACCGCTGCGCCACCCAAAGATACAGCACGGAAACAGGCCCTTCGGCCCACCAAATCCATGCTGACCATCGATCACCCATTCATACTAGTTCTGTGTTATCCCACTTGCTCATCCACTCCCTACACAATTTACAGAGGGCCAATTAACCTACAAACCCGCACATCTTTGGGATGTGGGGGGAAACTGGAGCACCCAGAGGAAACCCACGTGGTCACAGCGAGAACATGCAAACTCCACACAGACAGCACCCGATGTCAGGATTGAACCCGGGACTCTGGCGCTGTAAGGCAGCAGCTCTACCCGCCGCCCCACAGTGTTCTCACTATCTACATATTTTTAATTTGCTGGATATTCCAGTCAAGGAATCTATTTATTTCATAAACAGAGAGGCCATTTAAAAGGGTTATGTCCTGAAAAGTCATTCTGAACAAAAATGTAAAATATTATTTTTCCATGCAGATTACACAATCTGCTTAGTTTAGTGTAAATCCCTGCATTACATTCCTGAACTAATCCACCAATATAAATGCCCAATAAATGCTGATTCAAAATCAGAGAAAGAGGATCAAACATGCAGGAAGTATGTAACAACTGGGCTTCATAGAAACATAGACAATAGGTGCAGGAGGAGGCCATTCAGCCCTTCCAGCCAGCACCGCCATTCAATATGATCACGGCTGATCATCTAAAATCAGTACCCCGTTCCTGCTTTTCCCCCACATCCCTTGATTCCTTTAGCCCAAGAGCTAAATCTAACTCTCTCTTGAAAACATCCAGTGAATTGGCCTCCACTGCCCTCTGTGGCAGAGAATTCCACAGATTCACAACTCTCTGGATGAAATTTATTTTTCCTCACCTCAGTCCTAAATGGCCTACCCCTTATTCTTAAACTGTGACCCCTGGTTCTGGACTCCCCCAACATGGGGAATACTGTTCCTGCATCTAGCCTGTCCAATCCTTTTAGAATTTTATATGTTTCTGCAAGATCCCCTCTCATCCTTCTAAATTCCAGCGAATACAAGCCCAGTCGACCCATTCTTTCATCATATGTCAGTTCCGCCATCCCGGGAATTAACCTGGTGAACCTACGCTCCACTTCCTCACTAGCAAGAATGTCCTTCCTCAAATTAGGAGACCAAAACTGCACACAGTACTCCAGGTGCGGTCTCACCAGGGTCCTGTACAACTGCAGTAGAACCTCCTTGCTCCTGAATTAAAGGCTGCCTTTGTTCACGGCATTTTTCCTGGAGTTGGCCTGCTGTGAATATCATGTCTGCTGTGAATATCCCTTGATTCCGTTAGCCCTAAGATCTATATCTAACTCTCTCTTGATTACATCAATATTAATGTTAAAGACTCAAGTGGAAGCATTTTTAAAAGGGAATTTGTGAAAGCTTTTTATAGATAGGTCCACCGTAAGAGGTAGTAACAGGTGAAGAGGTTCTGGATGAGACAGGGGTTCATGTGCACCTCCTCTAACCTCACCTGTTGCTGAATCTGGAGGTGTGCGTGTTCACACATCTGTACATCCTGCACAATAGACAATATTTAGTTTAGAGATACAGCGCGGAAACAGGCCCTTCAGCCCACCGGGTCCACACCGACCAGCGATCCCCACACATTAACACTATCCTACACCCATTAGGGACAACTTTTTAAAAAACATTTGCCCAGCCAATTAACCTACAAACCTGTACGTCCTTGGAGTGTGGGAGGGAACCGAAGACCTCGGAGAAAACCTACGCAGGACACGGGGAGAACGTACAAACTCCGTACAGGCAGCACCCGTAGTCCGATCGAACCAGGGCCTCCGGCGATGGGAGAGGGGAGAAGAGGGACTGACCGGGGTGAGACTGGCTCTTGATCATGCTGCTGGCTTTGCCCAGGCAGTGTGAGGTGTAGGTGGAGTCAATGGAAGGGAGGTTGGTTGCCGTATGAAGGAACAGCAGATGCTGGTTCAAACCGAAGGCAGACACAAAAGTAACTCAGCAGGGATAGGCGGCATCTCTGGAGAGAAGGACGACGTTTCGGGTCGAGAAACCGAAACCTTGAAGAAGGGTCTTGACGCGGAACATCACCCATTCCTGCTCTCCAGAGATGCTGCCTGAGATACCCCAGCATTTTGTGTCTGTCTTAGGTTGGTGTGCGTGATGGTCTGGGCTGCGTCCACAACTCACTGCAACTTCTTGCACATCCAAGGGCAACTGAGGAAGTGAAGTACCTCAATGTCCAGTCCAAAACTCCCTGAAGGAGACAACACTGGGACATTGGGAGGTGAGGAAGCCATGTGGCGTACTGATCTACATTAGCTGGGGCGGAGAATATAAGAGTAGGGAACTTGTGGTACACCTGTATAATACATTGGTCAGACCACAGCAGGAGCAATGTGGGCAACTCTGGTCATTGCACCATAAACAGGACATAGAAACATAGAAAGTAGGTACAGGAGTAGGCCATTCGGCCCTTCGAGCAAGCACTCCCATTCAACATGATCATGGCTGATCACCCAGAATCAGTACCCCGTTCCTGCTTTCTCCTCATATCCCTTGATTCTGTCTGAAGAAGGTTCTCGACCCGAAACGTCACCCATTCCTTCTCTCCCGAGATGCTGCCTGACCTGCTGAGTTACTCCAGCATTTTGTGAATACCTTCGATTTGTACCAGCATCTGCAGTTATTTTCTTATACTATATACCCCTTGATTCTGTGAGCCCTAAGAGCTCTATCTAACTCTCTCTTGAATATATCCAGTGAATTGGCCTCCACTGCCTTTTGTGGCAGAGAATTCCACAAATTCACAACTCTCTGCATTAAAAGGTTCTTCATCATCTCAGTCCAAAATGGCCTACCGCTTATTCTTGAACTGTGGCCCCTGGTTCTGGACTCCCCCAATACCGGGAACATTTTTCCCGCATCTAGCCTGTCCAATCCCTTAAGAATTTTATATGTTTCCATAAGATCCCCTCTAATCCTTCTAAATCCCAGCGAATACAAGCCCAGTCGACCCATCATATGTCAGTCCCGCCATCCTAGGAATTAACCTACGCTGCACTCTCTCAATAGGAAGAATGTCCTTCCTCAAATTAGGAGACTAAAACTGCACACAGTATTCCAGGTGCGGTCTCACCAGGGCCCTGTACAACTGCAGTAGGACCTCCTTGCCTTAAACTCAAATCCTCTCGCTATGAAGGCTATAACAAGACATGCAGGTTTGCTTTCTTCACTGCCTGCTGTACCTGCATGCTTACTTTCAGTGACTGATGTACAAGCACACCCAGGTCTCGTTGCACCTCATTCTAGTTAAGAGTCAAGATTGTTTAATTGTCATATGTACCAAAGCGGAACAATGAAGTTCTTACTTGCAGCAGCACAAGAGGCTTGTAAACACAGGGCTCAATATAATAATAAATAAACAAAATAAAGAGAGTTCATTAACTTAAAAAATCTAATATAGTGCAAAAAAACAAAGCAAAGCCCAAAGTTCTGAGTGTTTAGTTTAGTTTCGAGATTCAGCGCAGAAACAGGCCCTTCGGCCCAGAGTCCGTGCTGACCAGCGATCCCCCCACACTAACACTATCCTACGCACTAGAGACAATTTACAATTTTACAGAAGCCAATTAACCTAGGTGCTTTACAGCGCCAGAGACCCGGGTTCGATCCTGACTATGGGTGGTGTCTGTATGGAGTTTGTACGGTCTTCTCGTTACCCAGTGGGTTGTCCCTGGGTGCTCCGGTTTCCTCCCACACTCCAAAGACGTGCAGGTTTGTAGGTCAATTCGCTTGAGTAAAAATCATGAATGGTCCTTAGTGTGTAGGATAGTGCTAGTATGTGGGGATCGCTGGTCTGTGCAGACTCAGTGGGCCGAAGGGCCTGTTTCCACGCTGTATCTCTGAAGTCTAAATCTCTAAAGTTTTAGAGATACAGTGATACAACCCGGAAACAGGCCCTTCGGCCCATTAAGTCTACGCCGACCAGCGATCCCCGTACATTAGAACTATCCTACACACTAAGGACACTGAGGAGGAATTTCTTTAGTCAGAGGGTGGCGAATCTGTGGAATTATTTGCCACAGAAGGATGTGGGGGCCATCAATGGATATTTTTAAGGCATAGAGAGATTCTTGATTAATGTGGGTGTCAGGGGTTATGGGGAGAAGGCAGGAGAATGCGGTTAGGAGGGAGAGATAGATCAGCCATGATTGAACAGAGGCGCAGCGGTAGAGTTACAGTCTCAGTGCCAGTGACCCGGGTTTGATCCTGACTACGGGCGCTGTCTGTACGGAGTTTGTACGTTCTCCCTGTGACTGCGTGCATTTTCTCTGGGTGCTCCGGTTTCCTCCCACTCCAAATATGTACAGGTTTGTAGGTTAATTGGCTCGGTATAAATGTAAATTGTCCCTAGTGTGTGTGGGATAGTGTTAATGTGCGGGGATCGCTGGTCGGCATGGACACTGAGGGCCGAAGGGCCTGTTACCGTGCTGTATCGCTAAACTAAACTGAACTAAACACACTTGCAAATACACACTCTCTCTCCCACACACAGGTTCACACTCTCACACACACACTCACACACACACACGCTCTCTCACACACACACAGGCGTTCTCTCACACACACACACACACACTCACACACATGCGCTCTCACACACACACGCGTTCTCTCTCACACACACACACACACACACATGCGCTCTCACATACACACACACACGCGTTCTCTCTCACACACACACACACACACACATGCGCTCTCACATACACACACACACACGCTCTCTCACACACACACACACACGCTCTCTCACACACATACACTCACACACTTTCACACACACACGCTCTCTCACACACACACTCACACACACACACACACAGGCACACACACACTCACACACACAGGCACACACGCTCTCTCACACACACACACTCACTTTCACACTCACGCACGCTCTCTCACACACACACACTCACACACACTCACGTGCTCTCTCTCACACACACACACACACACACACACACTCACACACACTCACACACATACTCTCACACACACACACACACACGTGCTCTCTCACACACACACACACATACTCTCACACACACTCACGTGCTCTCTCACACACGCACACACTCATACACACTGGCACACACACACACTCACTTTCACACTCACACTCGCTCTCTCACACACACACTCACACACACTCACGTGCTCTCTCTCACACACACACACACTCATACACACAGGCACACACATACTCTCTAACAGACACACAAGGCAAAATCGCAGCATTGCCCATTGCCCCTGCTGCTGCCCCCCCCCCCCAGGGCTGTGTGAGGGGGGGGGGGGGTTCTCAATGGGTCCCATTGTGTTGGGCCCTCCTGTGGACTGAGAGCCCAGTGTTTGCTGGGATAACCATCTCCGTGGCCGTAGAGTAGAATGCCCCTTTGTGTAGGGGTGGGGTTGAGTGTGCTACTGTGGGTCAGAGAGGGGACCTGGGCCCGCCCGGAGATGAGCGTGAGACCCCCGGTGTGAGTGGGGGGGGGGAGGATCCATCAGCGGCTGCCATCAGGGGGGTGACGGTGATGACCTTCAACCTCTGCCCTGGCAGCTGGAGAGGGTGCAAAGGGCCCGTTTGATGTCTGTAATCCACCGAGATGCCGGAAGCTGGGACTGAACCGTTCCCACCCAGTGCTTCAATGGTGCTTCATTGTCACATGTCCCGCAGCGTAGTGAAACCCCTTCCTTGCATACAGTTCTGGAAAGTATTACTAAACAGTGGCGCAGCGGTAGAGTTACATGGGGAAAAAATAAAATAGGTGCAGGAGGAGGCTATTCGGCCCTTCGAGCCAGCACCACCATTCATTGTGATCATGGCTGATCATCCACAATCAGTAACCCGTGCCTGCCTTCTCCCCATATCCCTTGATTCCACTAGCCCCTAGGGCTCTATCTAACTCTCTTTTTAATTCATCCACTGATTTGGCCTCCACTGCCCTCTTTGGCACAGAATTCCACAAATTCACAACTCTCTGGGTGAAATGGTTTTTTCTCACCTCAGTTTTAAATGGCCTCCCCTTTATTCTTAGACCGTGGCCCCTGGTTCCTGGACTCCCCCAACATTGGGAACATTTTTCCTGCATCCAGCTTGTCCAGTCCTTTTATAATTTTATACGTCTCTATAAGATCCCCTCTCATCCTTCTAAACTCCAGTTGCTGCAGCGCCAGAGACCCGGGTTCGATCCCGATCACGGGTGCTGTCTGTACAGAGTTTGTACGTTCTCCCTGTGACCTGCGTGGGTCCAGAACCAGAGGCCACTCTCGTTTGTTTGTTCCTGAACTATCGCCAAAAGGCACACGACAGCGCGACAATATTAGGCCGACCTTACTCACCGTCATCCCTTTGGTGCTAATGGAAGCGGTTTCTTTGAAATCGGTGTTATATTTTTTAAGTTATTTACATTTTAAAGTCTAAATCTATCTCCTAGGGAGGGAGGGGGGAGAGGGTGTGAGGGTTAGGGGAGGGGTGAGGTGAGGGGGGAGGGGAGGGGTGAGGGGAGGGGTGAGGGGAGGGGTGAGGGGCGAGGTGAGGGGAGAGGAGTGAGGGGAGGGGTGAGGGGCGAGGAGGGGAGGGGGAGGAGTGAGAGGAGGGGTGAGGGGCGAGGAGTGAGGGGAGGGGTGAGGGGAGGGGTGAGGGGAGTAGGGGTGGAGGGGGGAGGGGAGGAGGGGGGGAGGAGAGGGTGCTGCACCAATGCAGGAGAGGTTTGGGCCCAACTGGTCGATTTGGTCTAGTGTGTCTCTAAATTAAACTAAACGCCACTTTTACCTCCCTCTCTATCACGTCCGGAACAGTGAAAATATTGAATGCATTGCTGGTCGTTTGCCACCATTATCTGGTTTGTGATCCAGTTCCTATTGATTGGAAAGTATCAAATGTAAGCCAGCTACTTAAAAATGAGAAAACGGAATGAGAGGCCGAGAGAGACATGAGACTGTAGATGTTGCAATCTGGAGCGATAAACTCCTCTGCTGGAGGATCTCAGCGGGTCAGGCGGCATCTGTGGAAGGAAAGGAACGGTCGATGTTTCGGGCTGCGATTCTGCATCAGGACTAGTTATAAGCCAAAGGTAGACACAAAATGCTGGAGTAACTCTGCGGGTCAGGCAGCATCTCGGGAGAGAAGGAATGGGTGCCCGAAACGTCACCCATTCCTTCTCTCCCGAGATGCTGCCTGACCCGCTGAGTTACTCCGGCTTTTTGTGCCTACCTTCGATTTAAACCAGCAACTGCAGTTTTTTTTCCCAGATATATGCCAGTCTTCCCCGCTCCTCACCTGTCTGCACACCCGTCTCTCCCCGTCTGCGTTACTCCAGCTTTTTGTGTCTATCTTCAGTGCGAGGGAGGTTGGTTGGTGTGATGGTCTGGGCTGCATCCACAATTCGCTGCAGTTTCTGGCGGTCTTGCATGGAGCTGTTCCCAAACCAAGCTGTGATGCCTCCTGATAAAATGCAGGTGGCGCAACAGTAGGGGTGCCGCCTAACAGCGCCAGAGACCCGGGTTCCATCCCGACTACGGGCGCTGTCTGTACGGAGTTTGTACGTTCTCCCCGTAAAATGCGTGGGTTTTCTCTGAGATCTTTGGTTTCCTCCCACACACAAGTTAATTGGCCTGGTATAAATGTAAAAAAATAATTGTCCCTAGTGTGTGTAGGATAGAGTTAGCAAGGATCGCCGGTCGGTGCGGACTCAGTGGGCCGAAGGGCCTGTTTCTCCTCTATATCTCTAAACTAAAAGAAAACGAAGCTTTCTATGGCACATTCACACCTTTTCTATCTTTATCGTCTTATCTTGGAATCAAGGGATATGGGGAGAAGGCAGGCACAGGTTACTGATTGTGGATGATCAGCCATGATCACAATGAATGGCGGTGCTGGCTCGAAGGGCCAAATGGCCTCCTCCAGCACCTATTGTCTATGCTTCTATCTTTCATCTCTTGCCTTTGTTCAACCATCAGCCAATCAAAAAAATATACTCCTTGCCTGTATCCACCTATCACTCACCATACTCTGCCCTGCCCCACCACTCCTCCATCTTTCTCCCTCCCCCCCCCCCCTCCAACACAACCAGTCTGAAGAGGGGTCCCGAAATGAAACGTCACCTATCCACGTCCTCCAGGGATGCTGACTGACCTGCTGAGTTACTCCAACACTTTGTGTCTTTTTTTTGGTAAACCAGCACCAGCAGTTCCCCTGTACCTATATGGAATATAATAGTTAGCTTATTATGTTGCAACGTTACAAAATACCAGTAAGAATGTGTAGGATGGAACTGCAGATGCTGGTTTAAACCGAAGATAGACGCAAAGTGCTGGAGTAACTCAGCGGTGTCTGAAGAAGGGTCTTGACCCGAAACGTCACCTTCTCTCCAGAGATGCTGCCTGTGCCGCTGAGTTACTCCAGCACTTTGTGACTAAAATACCAGTTAGACTGCACTTAGCGTGACTGAGTATATTCAAGGCAAATATTGATAGCCTGTTGGATATGAAGAGATGTGAGATTAGTGGAGGAAAGTGGCACTGATGGAAGTATTGGATGGCAGAGTGAGCTTAGGGAACTGAATCCCTGCATTCCATTAGTCAGCTACTAAAACAGGCACTAATGACTGCTGCTAATGAGAAACACACCGGTTACTGGAACACAAACTAAAAATAAAAAGCAAATAACAGAGGCAAAGGCAGCAGAGACCAGCAGCAAATAAAAAGGGGAATTCAAACCATTGACATGAACTCTTACATCAACAACTGTGGCTGAGTTGCTGCCACAGACCCGTGTTCGATCCCGATCTTGGGTGCTGTCTGTGTGGGTGCTGTCTGGTTCGATCCTGGCCTTGGGTGCTGTCTGTGTGGGTGCTGTCTGGTTCGATCCTGACCTTGGGTGCTGTCTGTGTGGAGTGTGCATGTTCTTCCCGTGACCCCGTGGGTTTTCTCCGGGTGGTTTTAGTTTAGTTTAGTTATACAGCACGGAAACAGGCCCTTCGGCCCACCGGGTCCGCGCCGACCAGCGATCCCCGCACATTAACACATTACCTACACCCACTAGGGACAATTTTTACATTTACCAAGCCAGTTAACCTACAAACCTGTACGTCTTTGGAGTGTGGGAGGAGACCGAAGATCTCGGAGAAAACCCACGCAGGTCACGGGGAGAACGTACAAACTCCGTACAGACAGCACCCGTACTGCGGTTTCCTCCCACATCCCAAAGACGTGCGTGTTTATAGGTTGATTGACCCTCTGTAAATTGTCCCTAGTGTATAGGACAGAACTAGTGTGTGGGGATCGCTGGTCGGCGTGGACTCAGTGGGCCGAAGGGCCTGTTTCCACGCTGTATCTCTAAACTAAAAACGTGTGGGTTTATAGGTGTGTTGGCCTGTGTAAATTGCCCCTGGTGTGTAGAGAGAGTGGATGAGAAAGTGGGATAGCATAGACCTGGTGTGAGTGGGCGATCAATGGTTAGCATGGACTCGTTGGGGCGAATGGCCCATTTCCATGCTGTAGCTCAAAACTAAACTAAATTAAAGTTTTTGAGCAAGAGACAGGGAAAGCCATTGAGGGAAATGTGTGTATCCAAGGAGTTCCAACGGAACCAACAGATGCAATACACTTAGATTTCCAGAAGGCATTTAATAAGGAGCCACATCGGCAGTTATTGCTAAATAATAGTTCACAGCAAAGATAACAGAGCAGAGCAAGAGAGACCACTCAACCCTAAAAACCGTAGTATGTCACGGCGCCATTTTAGTCGGCAGAAAAGGAAAAATAACAACAATCTGTGAATTGATAGATGAGATATATTCTGCATTTTAATGGTGTCATCACACATACTGTTCCCCCAAAACACTGATTACACTGCGAGAGGCAGAGCGAATGGCGGGTTTTGCTTACTAAAATGGCGGATGTTACACTCCTTTGCGTACTACACGATTTCAACGGAGTGGTCCATCATGCTCCTCTAGTATCTTTGGTTTACAGCACAGGAGGTAACACATTGGGGTGGCACGGTGGCACAGCAGTAGAGTTGCTGCATTACAGCGCCAGTGACACGCTTAGATCCTGACCGCGGGTGCCGTCTGTACGACGTTTGTACATTCACCCCCCGGGTGCTCCAAATGTCCTCTCACACTTTAAAGACGTACAGGTTTGTAGGCTAATTGGCTTGTGGTAAAATTGTAAATTGTCCCAAATCGCTGGTCGACGCGGACTCGAAGGGACCGTTTCAGCGCAGTCTCTCTAATCCAAACTAAAAACTGAACACAGGGAATCGCAGATGCTGGTTTGCCAAAATAGACACAAAGTGCTTGAGTAGCTCAGTGGGTCGGGCAGCATCTTTGGAGAACATGGATAGGTGACGTTTCTGGTTGGGACCTTTCTTCAGGAGGGTGAGAGCTGGGAAGAGATGGGAGTTGGACAAAGTGTTGGAAAAATAACTGCGGACGCTGGTTTAAAATCGAAGGTAGACACAAAATGTTGGAGTAACTCAGCGGGTCAGGCAGCATCTCGGGAGAGAAGGAATGGGTGACGTTTCGGGTACCCGAAACGTCACCCATTCCTTCTCTCCCGAGATGCTGCCTGACCCGCTGAGTTACTCCAGCGTTTTGTGTCTACCTGAGACTGTGACAAAGCCTGGCAATTGGCCAGGTGGATACAGATGAGGGGTCTTGTTACTGGTGGATGGCTTGACAAAGATCAGAGGTGAGAAGGTACAGAGTGTGAGATCAGGAGCGAAGAGGTACGAAATGTGAAGGCAGAGGAAGAAATATTGGGGGAAGGGAACCAGGGTGGGGGGAGGGTGGCCAACTGGATGGTGTCGGTGCATGGGAGGCCACATCGGGAACGCCAGATACAGTAGACAAGGTTAGAGGAGGTCCACATAAACCTCTGCCTCACCTGGAAGGACTGCTTGGGTTCCTGGATGGATGTGATGGAGGATGTGTAGAAACTGGTGTTTAGTTTAGTTTAGTTTAGAGATACAGCACAGGAAACATGGCCATTCGGCCCACAGAATCCGTGCCGACCAGCGATCCCCACACACTAACATTATACCACACACACTAGGGACAATTTACATGTTATACCAAGCAAATTAACCTACAAACCTACACGTCTGGAGTGCGGGAGGAAACCGAAGATCTCGGAGAAGCTGACGATCTCGGTGGGCGGTCACGGTGGCGCAGCGGTAGATTTGCTGCCTTACAGCGAATGCAGCGCCGGAGACCCGGGTTCCACCCCGACTACAGGTGCTGTCTGTACAGAGTTTGCACGTTCTCCCCGTGACCTGCGTGGGTTTTCTCCAAGATCTTCGGTTTCCCCCCACACTCCAAAGACGTGCAGGTTTGCAGGTTAATTGGCTTGGTGAATGTAAAAATTATCCCTTGTGTGTGTAGGATAGTGTTAATGTGCGGGGTTTGCTGGTCGGCGTGGACACGGTGGGCCGAAGGGCCTGTTTCCTTGCTGTATCTCTAAACTAAACTAAACCCCACACAGGTCACGGGGAGAACGTACAAACTCTGTACAGACTACACTCGGGTCACTGGCGCTGTGAGGCAGCAACTCTACCGCTGCGCCATCGTGGTGTTGTAGGGGATGGTACCTGGCGAGGGGGCGGTTTGGGTGGGAAAGAATGAGTGAACCAAGGAGTTGCGGAGCCAGCGGTCTCTGCAGAAGGTGGAAATGGGTGGAGGTGGGAAGATGTGACTAGTGGTGGGATCATGTTGGAGGCGGCGGTGTGAATGGGAGTTGGCTGACAGGAAGCAGAGAGTTGGCATGCAGGAGTCTTTTCCTGGGTCGCAAGGTGTAACAGGTGAAGCATCATTGGAAGTGGAGCTGGAGTCTCAGCCATTGACTACTCCCATGAATGGATGAAGATACTGAGCGCATGGACGGTCGCTAAATTTGTTGATGACACAAAGGTAGGCAGGATGGGTGGCAGGGAGATGCAGAGGCAGAGTTGCTGCTCTACAGCACCAGAGGCCCAGGTTCCATCCTGACCAAGGGGGCTGTCTGTGTGGCGTTTGCATGTCCTCCCTGTGACCGCGTGGGTTTTCTCCGGGTGCTCTCGTTTCCCCCAACACTCCAAAGACCTATGGGTTTATAGGTTTAATGCTATCCAATATGCAAGGGTTTTGCAGAGCGTAGAGATCTAAAGGGATGTGGATTTCGTTGAGTTTAGTTTAGAGATAAAATACGGAAACAAGCCCTTCAGCCCACCGAGTCCGCGCCGACCAGCGATCCCCACACATTCTGCAGTTGTACAGGGCCCAAGTGAGACCGCACCTGGAGTACTGTGTGCAGTTGTACAGGGCCCTAGTGAGACCGCACCTGGAGTATTGTGTGCAGTTTTGGTCTCCAAATTTGAGGAAGGATATTCTTGCTATTGAGGGCGTGCAGCGTAGGTTTACTAGGTTAATTCCCGGAATGGCGGGACTGTCATATGTTGAAAGACTGGAGCGACTAGGCTTGTATACACTGGAATTTAGACGGATGAGAGGGGATCTTATCGAAACATATAAGATTATTAAGGGGTTGGACACGTTAGAGGCAGGAAACATGTTCCCAATGTTGGGGGAGTTCAGAACCAGGGGCCACAGTTTAAGAATAAGGGGTAGGCCATTTAGAACAGAGATGAGGAAAAACTTTTTCAGTCAGACAGTTGTGAATCTGTGGAATTCACTGCCTCAGAAGGCAGTGGAGGCCACTTCTCTGAATGCATTCAAGAGAGAGCTAGATAGAGCTCTTAAGGATAGCGGAGTCAGGAGGTATGGGGAGAAGGCAGGAACGGGGTACTGATTGAGAATGATCAGCCATGATCACATTGAATGGTGGTGCTGGCTCGAAGGGCCGAATGGCCTACTCCTGCACCTATTGTCTATTTTCTATTAACACTATATTACCACACTAGGGACAATTTACATTTATACCAAGCCAATTAACCTACAAACCTGTGCGCCTTTGGAGTGTGGGAGTAAACCCGAGATCTCGGAGAAAACCCACACAGGTCACGGGGAGAACGTACAAACTCCGTACAGACAGCACCCGTAGTCAGGATGGAACCCGGCTTTCCGGCGCTGTAAGAGCTGTAAAGCAGCAACTCTACCACTGCGCCCGTAAGTGTCAAAGAGCTAAGAGTGTTTAATTATCATGAGCTTTAGGACCAGAACAGTGAGATTCTTACTTGCAGCATCCTTATATTAATGCCACAGCACAATAACACGGTGGCGCAGCGGTAGAGTTGCTGCCTCACAGCGCCGGAGACTCAGGTTCGATCCCGACTACGGGCGTCGTCTGTACGGAGTTTGAACGTTTTCCCCGTGACCTGCGTGGGTTTTCTCCGAGATCTCTGGTTTCCTCCCGCACTCCAAAGACGTACAGGTTTGTAGGTTAATTGGCTTGGTGTAAGTGTAAATTGTCCCTAGTGGGTGTAGGATAGTGTTAGTGTGCGGGGATCGCTGGTCGGCGCAGGCTCGTTGGGCCAAAAGGCTTGTTTCCGCGCTGTATCTCTAAACCAAAACAAATCAACACATAATAAATGGTGGGTTATTCTAGGTAAACATGGGCAAGCCATGGCATGTTGTGCACCCTCAGCAGTACAGAGCACATAGCAGGCCATCGCTGAGCGGTTGTTGTGGTTAGGGAGGTGCAGGGTGGTGTAAGACAGAGTCTGAGGGCTGGTGGCTGTTCTTATCATATCATATCATATATATACAGCCGGAAACAGGCCTTTTTGGCCCAACAAGTCCGTGCTGCCCATCGATCCCCGCACATTAACACTATCCTACACCCACTAGGGACAATTTTTACATTTACCCAGCCAATTAACCTACATACCTGTACGTCTTTGGAGTTCTTGAACCTGGAGGTCACGGCTCACAGATTCCTGTATGATTTACAACAGACTGACGGGGCATTGAGAAAGCCAAAAGGATGTTGTTATTCAGCCAGTTGCTCAGAACTTTAACTCCCCCTCCCACTCCCAATCTGACCTTTCTGTCCTGGGCCTCCTCCATTGTCAGAGTGAGGCCCAGCGCAAATTGGAGGAACAGCACCTCACATTTCGCTTGGACAGCTTACACCCCAGCGGCATGAACATTGACTTCTCTAACTTCAAATAGCCTTTGCTTTCCATCTCTCTCCATCCCCTCCCCCTTTTGCTACCAGTCTTACTGTCTCCGACTACATTTGATCTCTGTAACGCCCACTTCCCTGACATCAGTCTGAAGAAGGGTCTCAACCAAAGATAATAGAGCAGAGCAAGACAGATCACTCGACCCTAAAACCCATAGTATGTCACGGCGCCATTTTAGTGGACAAACATTTAAAAAGAAAAGTAACAAAAATCTGTGAATTGATAGATGAGATATATTCTGCATTTTAATGGTATCATCACACGGACTGTTCCCCCAAAACACTGATTACACTGCGAGAGGCAGAGCGAACGGCGGGTTTTGCTTACTAAAATGGCGGCCGTTACGCTCCTTTGCGTACTACATTTCAGTATAGGCGATTTCAACGGAACGGTCTATCTTGCTCCTCTAGTATTTTTGGTCTCAACCCTAAACGTCACCCATTCCTTCTCTCCAGAGATGCCGCCTGACCCGCTGAGTTACTCCAGCATTTTGTGTTTACCTTTGATTTAAGCCAGCATCGGCAGTTCCTTCCTACACAGGATGTTGCTGTTTACTGCTGGGTGGCTGAAGGTGTGCATCAGTTAAGTAGGGCAATGGGGAGACCACACCCAGACTCTGCTACACCTCGTCAAGGAAGAGGACGAGGCACAGAACAGCGGCACAGTGGTGGAGAGTCAGTCACACATAGAGTCAACATAGAGTCTGAAGAAGGGTCTCGACCCGAAACGTCACCCATTCCTTCTCTCCCGAGATGCTGCCTGACCCGCTGAGTTACTCCAGCATTTGGTGTCTACCTTCGATTTTAACCAGCATCTTCAGTATTTTTCCAACACATAGAACCATAGAAAATAGGTGCAGGAGTAGGCCATTCGGCCCTTTGAGCCAGCAGCTCCATTCAATATGATCATGGCTGATCATACAGAATCAGTACCCTGTTCCTGCTTTCTCCCCATATCCCTTGATTCAATTAACTATCACTAAGAGCTATATCCAACTCTCTCTTGAATACATCCAGTGAATTGGCCTCCACTGCCTTCTGTGGCAGAGAATTCCACAGATTCACTCTCTCTGGGTGAAACACAGAGCATGAACCATGTCGGTCTAGTATGAATACGCTGTTGTCACATGTGACAATTGCAGTGATATGCTTTATTTCGCATGCCCAAGGTATGCAAACAGTCGCCATATAAAGGGCGCCAACATATCCCTCGTGGCGGTCCCTCAGCGGGTGGCGTTTTCGGGAACAGTGACCACAATTCCCTGCCCCTCACACCTGCGCCATCATTCACTGTGATCTATGCCAGCCCTAACATAGAAACATAGAAAATAGGTGCAGGAGTAGGCCATTCGGCCCTTCGAGCCTGCACCGCCATTCAATATGATCATGGCTGATCATCCAGCTCAGTAACCTGTACCTGCCTTCTCTCCATACCCCCTGATCCCTTTTGCCACAAGGGCCACATCTAACTCCCTCTTAAATATAGCCAATGAACTGGCCTCAACTACCTTCTGTGGCAGAGAATTCCACAGACTCACCACTCTCTGTGTGAAGAAATGTTTTCTCATCTCGGTCCTAAAAGACTTCCCCCTTATCCTTAAGCTGTGACCCCTGGTTCTGGACTTCCCCAACATCGGGAACAATCTTCCCGCATCTAGCCTCTCCAACCCCTTAAGAATTTTATATGTTTCTATAAGATCCCCCCTCAGTCTTCTAAATTCCAGCGAGTATAGTCAAGTCAAGTCAAGTCAATTTTATTTGTATAGCACATTTAAAAACAACCCACGTTGACCAAAGTGCTGTACATCTGATTAGGTTCCAATGGGCAAAAAAATGAAACATACAGTACCACGCAAACAGTTCACAGCGCCTCCTCAATGAGCCTCAAACGCTAGGGAGTAGAAATAGGTTTTGAGCCTGGACTTAAAGGAGTCGATGGAGGGGGCAGTTCTGATGGGGAGAGGGATGCTGTTCCACAGTCTAGGAGCTGCAACCGCAAAAGCGCGGTCACCCCTGAGTTTAAGCCTAGACCGCGGGATAGTGAATAGCCCCAAGTCGGCCGATCTGAGGGACCTGGAGTTAGAGAGGAGGGTTAGAAGATTTTTGATGTAGGGGGGGGAGTGTCCATTTAGGGCTTTATACGTGAATAGGAGGAGCTTGAAGTTGATTCTGTACCGTACAGGGAGCCAGTGGAGAGAGGCCAGAATCGGGGTGATGTGGTCCCTTTTACGGGTACCCGTCAGGAGTCTCGCTGCGGCGTGTTGGACCAGTTGCAGGCGGGACAGGGAAGATTGGCTGATCCCAGTGTATAGGGAGTTGCAGTAGTCTAGGCGGGAGGAAATGAAAGCGTGAATGATTTTTTCTGTGTCGTCGAATTGGAGGAATGGTTTGATTTTAGCTATGGTTCGAAGTTGGAAGAAGCTGGCTTTTACCACAGCGTTGACTTGCTTGTCAAACTTTAATGCAGAGTCAAATATCACGCCGAGGTTTTTGACATGCGGTTTGACTAGGCAGGATAGACTTCCAAGACTGCCTGTTATCAATTTGATGGAGTCGGGGGGGCCGAATAGGATGACCTCAGACTTGCTCTCATTTAATTGGAGGAAGTTCTGTGCCATCCAACATTTTATGTCCTCAAGGCAGTGTGAGAGGCTGTTTAAATTTGACTGGTTGTTGGGTTTCAGGGGGAGGTAAAGCTGTGTGTCATCGGCATAGCAGTGGAAAGAAATGCCGTGCCTTTGAATGATTTGGCCAAGGGGGAGCATGTATAGAGAGAAGAGAATGGGGCCTAGGATGGAGCCTTGTGGAACTCCGTAGGAGAGGCTAGCTGGAGCAGAGGAATAACTGCCTATGTTGATGGCGAAACTCCTATCTTTGAGGTACGAAGCGAACCAGCTCAGGGCAGTGCCATCAATGCCAACCGCGTACCGGAGACGGTCAATAAGGATGGTGTGGTCCACTGTATCGAACGCTGCGCTGAGGTCGAGAAGGAGCAGGATTGCACAGTCGCCGGTGTCGATGGCGAGAAGCAGGTCGTTGTGTACCTTCAACAAGGCAGACTCTGTGCTGTGGTGGGCTCTGAAACCTGACTGGAAACCTTCCAGGATGGTGTTTTGGTGCAGGTAGGGCACTAATTGGTTTAGGATTGCCTTTTCAAGGACTTTTGACAGGAATGGCAGTTTGGAAATGGGTCTGTAGTTGCTAGGCAAGGTGGGGTCTAGGTTAGGTTTTTTCAGTAGGGGCTGGACCACCGCGTGCTTGAAACTGGTTGGAACAGTGCCAGTGGCCAGAGAACTGTTGATAATAGAGAGGATGCTGGGACCGGCTATTGCAATGACATCCTTCAGAAGGGCAGTGGGGGCTGGATCAAGGGGGCAGGTTGCAGGTTTCATAGCAGAGACAAGCTTTGCAAGGGAGGATAGAGTGACGGGTTGGAAACAGTCCAATTTAGATGAACAGACTAGTGAGACAGCTAGGTCACGGGTGGGAGGGGAAATGTTTATTCTAATATTCTCAACTTTGTTGGTGAAAAATTTAGCGAATTCTTCGCACTTAGCAGGGGACCCAACTAAGCTGGTACTGGGGGTGGGACATATGACAGAGGTAATTGTTCTAAATAGGACCTGGGAGTTATGAGAGTTTTTGGAAATAAGGTCGGAGAAGTATTGTGCTCTAGCAGACTTACTGCTTCCTGGTATTTGAGAAGATTGTTTCTCAGAATTTCGAAGGAAATTTGAAGCTTGTCACATTTCCACCTCCTTTCTGATTTTCTGCACTCCCTTCTTAGGGCTTTGGTGGAGTCATTGAGCCACGGCCGACCTTTGGGCTTAGGCTTTTTCATTTTAAGGGGAGCGATAGAATCCAGGATGGAAGAACAAGTGATATTAAATAAAGAGGCGAGATCCTCAGTGCTGAGATGGGGGGGAGAGGCCTCAATAGTGCAGATGTTGGGGGCAGCTGTGAGAGCCTCGGAGAATTTACTGGCAGTTAATGAATTTATGTCGCGGGAGTAGCAAACAGGGAGATGAGATTTTGCGGGAGATAAAGGCAGAGATGCGTCAAAAATGATAGCTCTGTGGTCCGATAGACAGGCTTCAGTAGTTTCAATGTTGTTGATTGGGAATCCAGACGATAACACTAGGTCGAGAGTATGGCCTAACTTGTGAGTGGGTCCCGTGGTGTGAAGAGTCAGATTGAAGGACTCAACCAGGTGCATAAATTCACTCACAAGAGGCTTAGTGGGACAGCAAACATGAATATTAAAGTCACCAAGAATCATGATCCGGTCAAATTTGGGCAAAATGCTAGAAATCAGATCAGCAAATTGGGTGATGAAGTCCTTATGCATTTTTGGTGGGCGATACACAAGAACAATTAAGAGGGGAAAGGCTAGGCCTACTTTAATTAGTTGCACCTCGAAACTGGAGAAATGATCAGCGTTCAGGAGGCGGAAATGTTTCTTAAACACAGTGGCTAAGCCCCCACCGCGTCCGGAGAGCCTAGGCGAGGTGAAGAAGTGACAGTTATCAGGACAGAGTTCCACGAGTGGAGCAAGCTCACCAGGGTTGAGCCAGGATTCTGTGAGCAGTAAGAAGTCCAATCCACGGGTGATGAAGAAGTCGTTGAGGATGAAGGTCTTGTTCTGTAGGGATCTTGCGTTGATCAGGGCCACTTTAGCAGGGACAGCAGGGACAACAGGTGAGCTTCGGTCCGGTAGCGGCTCCCACGCCAGCGGGCGGAGGTTCAGGGAGACCACGCCGCTGCGCTTCACAGATGGCCTTGCTGGGAGCCCACGGGCCGGCAGTCCAGGGACCGGGATGATCGGTCGAAGAGCGGCATACCTGAGCTCGAGGGAGCGCCGGTGGATGGAGCTGTAAGGTCGACCAGGTCGAGTATAAGGCTTGTCTATCCAGTCTTTCTTCATATGAAAGTCCTGCCATCCCAGGGATCAATCTGGTGAAACTTCTCTGTACTCCCTCTAAGGCTAGAATGTCTTTTCTCAGATTAGGAGACCAAAACTGTACACAATACTCCAGGTGCGGTCTCACCAAGGCCCTGTACAACTGCAGCAGAACCTCCCTGCTCCTATACTCAAATCCTCTTGCTATGAATGCTAACATACCATTCACTTTCTTCACTGCCTGCTGCAACTCTTCTTCTGTGCCATTTCCCCATCACCCTCAATCTTTCAAGTAGACATCTAATGATCTGCCTCCACCCTTCTCAGCGGAACAGAGAATCCCAGAGATTGACTGCCCTCTGAGAAGAAATGTATACGCTAGAGTCAGACCGCATGAAAACAGGCCCTTCAGTCCAATTTGGGCAAGAGATTCTGTGCATCTACCAGATATGGTCATAGAGTGATACAGTGTGGAAACAGGCCCTTCGGCCCAACTTGCCCACACGACCAGCATGTCCCAGCTACACTAGACCCACCTGCCCATGTTTGGTCCATATCCCTACAACTCTACCGCTGCGCCCATTGCTTTGATATGGGCGGTCCAGAACAAGTTGCTGGTGACATTTACAGTATTCCTGAAAGAAATTAAGTACATTTGTCAATCGTGATTTACCATTCGTAAAACCACGATTTTAATGTCGACTAGCTTTGGTTATATTCAGCTTTCCTGAATGGTTAGTTACTTCCTCTTTGATTACTGACTCAAGCACCTGGCCAACAACAGACGTTATATATGAACTGACCTGCAGTTCCCTGCCTTCGCTCGTGCTCATTTTTGAACTGTGGCCATTTTCCAACCTTCTGGTATCCACCAATAATTTCAACCCACGGGTTCCCTCTCTCTGGACAAAATCATGAGAGGAATAGATCGGGCAGATGCACAGAGTCTTTTACCCAGAGTAGGGGAATCGAGGACCAGAGGACATGGGTTCAAGGTGAAGGGGAAAAGATTGAACAGGAATCTGAGGGGTAACCTTTTCACACAAAGGGTGGTGGGTGTATGGAACGAGCTGCCAGAGGAGGTAGTTGAGGCTGGGACTATCCCATCGTTTAAGAAACAGTTGGACAGGTGCACGGATAGGACAGGTTTGGAGGATCATGGACCAAGCGCAGGCAAGTGGGACTAGTGTAGCTGGGACATTTTTGGCCGGTGTGGGCGAGTTGGGCCGAAGGTCCCGTTTCCACACTGTATCACTCTATGACTCCCTTTCAAACCCTTAGTCCCAGCCATCTGGGACCCAACACTTTGTCCCCCATTGATACACACTGAAACGTTATGCCTTTTGATTGAGATTTTTACAAGTTGCCATTGGTATTGGTTTATAGACAATAGACAATGGACAATAGATGCAGGATGAGGCCATTTAGCCCTTCGAGCCAGCACCGCCATTCAATGTGATCATGGCTGATCATTCTCAATCAGTACCCCGTTCCTGCCTTCTCCCCATACCCCCTCACTCCGCTATCCTTAAGAGCTCTATCCAGCTCTCTCTTGAAAGCATCCAACGAACTGGCCTCCACTGCCTTCTGAGGCAGAGAATTCCACACCTTCACCACTCTCTGACTGAAAAAGTTCTTCCTCATCTCCGTTCTAAATGGCCTACCCCTTATTCTTAAACTGTGGCCCCTTGTTCTGGACTCCCCCAACATTGGGAACATGTTTCCTGCCTCTAATGTGTCCAATCCCCTAATTATCTTATATGTTTCAATAAGATCCCCCCTCATCCTTCTAAATTCCAGTTTATTACGCAGTTCACTTTAGTTTATTGTCACGTGTGCTGAGGTACAGCGAAAAGCCTTTGTTGCATGCTAACCAGCCAGCCAAAAGACAACACATGATTACAATCAAGCCATTTACAATGTATAGATAAATGGTAAGGGAATAATGTTTAGTGCGAGGTAAAAGGAAGAAAGGTAGATACAAGGAAGTGCAGATTCTGGTTTACAAAAATAAACACAAAGCGCTGGACTAACAGCAGGTCGGGCAGCATTCCTGGAGAATATGGATAGGTGACGTTTCGGGTGAGGACCGACTGAGATGATAAACAGATTGGATTATTTTTGTTATGTGTTTCGAGATACAGTGAGAAACATCTTTTGCGAGCTATCCAGGCAGATCATATCATATCATATCATATCTATACAGCCGGAAACAGGCCTTTTCGGCCCTCCAAGTCCGTGCCGCCCAGCGATCCCCGTACATTACCACTATCCTACACCCACTAGGGACAATTTTTATAGTTACCCAGCCAATTAACCTACATACCTGTACGTCTTTGGAGTGTGGGAGGAAACCGAAGATCTCGGAGAAAACCCACGCAGGTCACGGGGAGAACGTACAAACTCCTTACAGTGCAGTACCCGTAGTCAGGATCGAACCTGAGTCTCCGGCGCTGCATTCGCTGTAAAGCAGCAACTCTACCGCTGCGCTACAAGAGTTTAACAGGTAGTGCAAAAGAGAAATCAGAGTGCAGAATATTCTCTTTTCCCTTTTGCAGACTCTACTCTACATGGATAGGTGATATTCCGAAGTGGGAATAGGCCCAACTTGCCCATTGCCGACCAACATGTCCCAGCTACACTAGTCAATGTCCCAGCTACACTAGTCAATGAGTGGATAAAGACAGAAAGTGCGGGATAAGGAGAGAAGAGGTGAGAATTGTGAAGCCAGATGAAGGAATGTAGGTGGAAGGGGAGTTCGTCAAGGGGGAGCACAGGGAAGCGGGGGAGAGGGGGGGAAACCGAAGATCTCGGAGAACACCCACACAGGTCACGGGGTGAACGTACAAACTCCGTACAGACGGCGCCCGTAGTCGGGATGGAACCCGAGTCTCCGGCGCTGCATTCGCTGTAAGGCAGCAACTCTACCGCTGCACCGCCCATTGGTGCTGTCAATGTGGCCTCCTGTACATCAGCGAGGCCAAGCACAGAACAGGCAACTGATTCACCATACACTTGCGCTTGGTCCGCCAGGGCCTACGCGATCTCCCGGTTGCTAATCATTTTAACTCCTCTTCCTATTCCCATATTGACCTGTCCTGAGCCTCCTCCATTGCCAGAGTGAGGCCACATGCAAACTGGAGGAACAGCACCTCATATTCCGCTTGGGTAGCTTACAACCCAGACGGCATGAACATTGAATTCTCCAATTCTAGGTAACTAACCTTCAAACTACCGATGCTCTTCCCGAGCTTCCTTCTTTACTCCTTGTACACCCTCGACTGTGCAGCCATCTACAAATCTAATTCCATTTTCAAATTTGCAGCCGACATCGCCACTGAGGGCCGGATAACAAATAATGATGAGACGGAGTACAGGAAAGAGATTGAGAACCTCGTGTCTTGGTGTCCAGACAACGACCTTTCTCTCAACGTCAGCCAGACAAGAGAGATGGTGATCGACTTCAGGAAGCAAAGCAGTACACGTACTGTATATGTACAGAACAGTACACATACTGTACAGTGCATATACAGTATGTGTACTGTACAGTATGTGTACTGTGCATATACAGTACACATACTGTACAGTACACATACTGTATATGTACAGTACACATACTGTATATGTACAGTACACATACTGTATATGTACAGTACACAGACTGTATAAGTACAGTACAGTACACGTGCTGTATATGTACAGCACACATACTGTACAGTACACATACTGTATAAGTACAGTACACATATTGTATATGTACAGTACAGTACACATTCTGTATATGTACATTACACACACTGTATAAGTACAGTACAGTACACGTGCTGTATATGTACAGCACACATACTGTACAGTACACATACTGTATATGTACAGTACAGTACACATACTGTATATGTACAGTACACATACTGGATATGTACAGTACAGTACACATACTGTACAGTACACATACTGTACCCCGGTTTGCATTGATGCTGCCAATGTAGAGATGGTTGAAAACTTTAAATTCTGGGAGTCAATATCACCACCTACTTCTCCTAGACCACCCACATTGAAGCAATGACCAAGAAAGCACATCAACGCCTCTACTTCCCAAGAAGGATCTGGATGCTCGGCATGTTCCCGACAACTCTCACCAACTTCTACAGCTGCACCATAGAAGGCATTTTATCAGGATGCATCACAGCTTGGTTTGGGAACAGCTCCATCCAAGACCGCAAGAAAGTGCAGCGAATTGTGGACGCAGTCCAGACCATCACACAAACCAACCTCCCTTCCATTGACTCCATCTACACCTCACGCTCCCTCGGCAAGGCCAGCAGCATAATCAAGGACCAGTCTCACCCCGGCCACTCCCTCCTCTCCCCTCTCCCATCGGGCAAAAGGTGCAGAAGTGTGAAAACGCACACCTCCAGATTCAGGGACAGTTTCTTCCCAGCTGTTATCAGGCAACTGAATCATCCTACCACAACCAGAGAGCAGTGCTGAACTACTATCTACCTCTTTGGTGACCCTTGGACGTTTCTGGCTTTACCTTGCACTAAACATTATTCCCTTATATGTATCTATACACTGTAAACGGCTCGATTGTAATCAGGTATTGTCTTCCTGCTGACTAGATAGCACACAAAAGCTTTTCACTGTACCTCGGTACACTTGACAATAAACTAAACCTCACCCCCGCCCCCCCACTTTTACCCCACTCTCACCTGTGCCCCACCTGGATTTGCACCCATTTCTCCCCTTCCCCAACCCGTCCCTTCCATCCATATTCCTTCCTCTGGCTTCACAATTCTCGCCTCTTCTCTCCTCACCTTACACTTTTTGTCTTTTCTATTTTAGTTTAGTTTAGGTAGAGAAACAGGTTCCTCTGACCCACCGAGTCCACGCTGACCAGTGATCCCTGCAGACTAACATTATTCTCCACACACAATGGACAATTTACAATTATACCACGCCTATGAATCTACAAACCTGTACGTCTTTGGAGTGTGGGAGGAAACCCGAGATCCCAGAGAAAATCGACACAGGTCACGGGGAGAACGTACAAACTCCCCGTACAGACAGCATCCATAGTCAGGATCGAACCCGGGTCTCTGGTGCTGTAAGGCAGCAACTCTACCGCAGCTCTCAATAGTCAATAGTCAATTTATTTGTCACATACACATAAATGTAATAATAATAATAATAATGCATTACATTTATATAGCGCTTTTCAAACACTCAAAGACGCTTTACAGGGATTACTAGAACATAGAGAAGTGAATAAATAGATAAATAAGTAAACGAACAGAGAAAGGAGACAGAAGGTGAGGTGACGGTCAGTGGTTGAAGGCAGTGCTGAACAGGTGAGACTTCAGTGATGTTTTGAATGTGGTGAGTGTGGAGGAGTCTCTGACGGTTTGGGGTAGTGAGTTCCATAGGGTGGGAGCAGCGATGGAGAAAGCCCTGTCCCCCCAGGATCTGAGTTTGGTCTGGATGGGGGGGGGACAGGAGATTGGCAGCAGCAGAGCGGAGGGTGCAGGTGGGAGTGTGTCTGTGGAGGAGGTCAGTCAGGTAGGATGGGGCCAGGTTATGGAGGGCTTTGTAGGTCATGAGGAGGATTTTGTACTGGATTCTCTGGGGGATGGGGAGCCAGTGGAGTTTGTAAAGGACGGGGGTGATATGGTCACGGATCGGGGAGTGGGTGAGTAGACGGGCAGCGGCGTTTTGAATGTATTGAAGTTTACTGATGATTTTTGAGGGTGCGCCATAGAGGAGGCTGTTGCAGTCGTCCAGACGGGAGGTGATGAAGGCATGGATGAGGGTTTCTGCAGCTGTGCAGTGAAATGAAAAATTACCCGCAGTTCAACAATAAGATGCTCCCAGAGATGTTGCCGGACCCTCTGAGTTACTCCAGCACTTTATGTCAAGAGGGTGATGTGTTTAGTTTAGAGGTACAGTGTGGAAGCATGCCTGTTTCCATACTGTTACTCCAGCAGATCAATTTTTGGTCAAGATTCAAGCATCTGCAGTCTCTTGTGTCTCCTACTTCCTCTTGTCCATTTAAGTGCCGGTCTAAATGTGTCTTAGTTGCAATAATTGTAAATGATTTAACTACTTGGGAGGTCATGTTGCAGTTGTAAAAGACATCGGTGAGCCCGCATTTAGAGTATTGTATTCAGTTTTGGGCACCATGTTATAGGAAAGATGTCAAGCTGGAAAGGGTGCAGAGAAGATTTACGAGGGTGTTGCCAGGACTTGAGGGCCTGAGCTATGGGGAGTGGTTGAGTAGGCTGGGACTTTGTGAACAAAGGCCACAGTAGATCAGTGCTGAGGTGGGGTTGTGGTTAGGAGTGGGCTGGGACTTTGTGAACAAAGGCCACAGTAGATCAGTGCTGAGGTGGGGTTGTGGTTAGGAGTGGGCTGGGACTTTGTGAACAAAGGCCACAGTAGATCAGTGCTGAGGTGGGGTTGTGGTTAGGAGTGGGCTGGGTGGTTCAAGAGTCTAATGGTGGATGAGAAGAAACTGCTCTTGAATCCGGAGGTCACCGTTCTCAGGCTCCTGTACCTTCATTAGTACAGAACTTAGCACCTGATTAGTGCAGGTGCCAGAGGTTATGGGGCTAAGGCTGGAGAATGGGGTTCGGAGGGAGAGATAGATCAGCCATGATTGAATGGTGGGGTAGACTTGATGGGCCGAACGGCCTAATTCTACTCTTATCCCTGTTGACCTTTTTCCCAGTGGTCATGTGTGGCTAGGGTGGTGTGGGTCTCTGAAGGGCGGCACGGTGGCGCAGCGGTAGAGTTGCTGCCTTACAGCGAATGCAGCGCCGGAGACTCAGGTTCGATCCTGACTACGGGCGCCGTCTGTACGGAGTTTGTACGTTCTCCCCATGACCTGCGTGGGTTTTCTCCGAGATCTTCGGTTTTCCTCCACACTCCAAAGACGTACAGGTATGTAGGTTAAATGACTGGGTAAATGTAAAAATTGTCCCTAGTGTGTGTAGGATAGTGTTAATGTGCGGGGATCGCTGCGCGGCGCGGACTCGGTGGGCCGAAGGGCCTGTTTCCGCGCTGAATCTCTAAATCTAAAATCTAAAAAAAAAATCTATTCCTTGGAGCGCAGGAGGATGAGGGGTGATCTGATAGAGGTACAAAATCACGAGAGGAATAGATCGGGTAGATGCACAAATTCTCTTGCTCAGAGAAGGGGAATCGAGAACCTGAGGACAGAGGGTTTAAGGTGAAGGGGGAAAGATGTAAAAGGAACCATAGGGGTAACTTTTTTTACACAAAGGGTGGTGGGCGTATGGAAGGAGTTGCCAGAGGAGGTAGTTGAGGCTGGGGCTATTGCAATGTTTAAGAAATATTTAGACAGGTACATGGATAGGACAGGTTTGGAGGGATATGGGCCAAGTGGGACTAGTATAGACAATAGACAATAGGTGCAGGAGGAGGCCATTCAGCCCTTTGAGCCAGCACCGCCATTCAATGTGATCATGGCTGATCACTCTCAATCAGTACCCCGTTCCTGCCTTCTCCCCATACCCCCTCACTCCGCTATCCTTAAGAGCTCTATCCAGCTCTCTCTTGAAAGCATCCAACGAACTGGCCTCCACTGCCTTCTGAGGCAGAGAATTCCACACCTTCACCACTCTCTGACTGAAAAAGTTCTTCCTCATCTCCGTTCTAAATGGCCTACCCCTTATTCTTAAACTGTGGCCCCTTGTTCTGGACTCCCCCAACATTGGGAACATGTTTCCTGCCTCTAATGTGTCCAATCCCCTAATTATCTTATATGTTTCAATAAATATAGATGGGGCATGTTGGTCGGTGTGGACAAGTTGGGCCGAAGGGCCTGTTTCCACACTGCATGACCTCCTCTGGCAGCACAGCCCAGGTATTGACCACTCTCTGCATAAATAACGTTCTCCTTAATTCCCCCTTTGAACTCCTTCCTCTCACCATAAACCCATGTCCTGTTGTTTCTGCCTTTGACAAGTTCCATCAGGGGAGGCCGCGTGTGTGGGAGACAATGGGCTGATGGTTGGGATTCTGACGCAGAAGTTGACCGGGCGTTGGGCTGGAGAACTACACAGTGAAGTGGAGGTCAGTTGGCCGGACCACTGAGCACCACCCTTGCCAGCGGCTTTGGTGCCGATATCGCGGTGGCCCTCCAGCAAGCGGGTGGGGTGCAAGTGGGTGCGCGAGAATTGGGTGGGGAACAAGTAGGTGGGGTCCCAGTGGTATAGGTCCCAGTGGGTGGGCTCGGGGTAGGTTTCGGTGAGAGGAATTTCAATGTCTTCAGACTTCGGGTCAGGGTTCTGACCCAAAACGTCACCTATCTGAAAAGTGTCTCAACCAGAAACAATTCCTTCTCTCCAGAGATGCTGCCTGGCCCAGAGTCACTGGGTTTACATCTTCAGTGTAAACCAGCATCTGCAGTTCCTTCCTACAGCTATCCTTTTTCTCCAGAGATGTTGCCTGACCCACTGAGTTACTCCTGCCTTCTCCCCATAACCCCCTGAAACCCGCACTAATCATGTATCTATCTATCTCAGCCTTCTGTGGCAATGAATTCCACAGATTCACCAACCAACCTCGTTGAAGCACTTCCCTCTGGAAGGCGACTCCAGACTGTCAAAGCAGCCACAGCCAGACATAAAAACAGCTTTTCTCCACGAGTAGCAGCTCTACTCAATAACCAAAAGTCTGCAGTCTCTTTTTGCTCTGGTTTATTTCACTCACATGTTTAAACCGTAATGTTGTATTCTTAATGTTTTAATGTTTTATGCTTTATTCTTAATTGTATGCTTTATGCTTTATCTGTTACTTGCGAGCAGAGCACCAAGGCACATTCCTTGTATGTGCACATACTTGGACAATAAACTTATTCATTCATTCATAAATTTCTTCTCATCTCCTTTCGAAAGATACATCGTTTTATTCTGAGGCAATGCCCTCTGGTCCTAGACTATTTCACAAGTGGAACCATTCTCTCCACATCCACTCTATCCAGGCCTTTACACTATTCTGTATGCTTCAATGAGGTCCCCCCTCATTCTTCTAAACTCCAGCAAGTACAGGCCCAGTGCCGTCAAATGTTCACCATTACAGCCAGGATGTTTAGGTGCTGAAAATCTCTGAAATAGGCAGGCAAATAGGCATAATAAAATTACAAAGAAGGCACAAAGGCATTTATTGACCAAAAAAGGCATAAAAAAGCATGTATTTCCACCACCAAAATATGGTTAAAAATTATAATATAAAGGTATACTACATTAAATGACCAAAGTTGCCTGGTTGCACATAATTACTAGCATTTTTTTCAAATTGTCTGGTATTAAACTATGCCGTCTGTCAGACAGCATATGCTTCAGTTGTGAAAAACTTATTTCTACCCCACCTGTCACTGGTGCATACCCAAAACAAGCTACATATTCTATATTCATGTCAATATCTTATACATAACAACTACCTTTGAGAACTTTAGCTATATTTTGTATTTCTTCAAGATCTGTTACCTAAAATCACTCTCTCACATTTTCCTTGTATGTCTCTACCTGCATATAACCATATAACCATATAACCATATAACAACTACAGCACGGAAACAGGCCCGTTCGGCCCTACCAGTACATGGCCAGGAACTTTACGAATATCGTCAGTTACTTTGTTGAAAACCTGCAAGTTATTCACTAATGTTTCCCCACGTTCCTTAAGGGAAGTGATAGCTTGTGGGAAGTTTACAAAATTGGAAGCAATAAACACAAGATCACGGTGGAGGGACTTTTTCTGCATGATTTCACTGATGATCCTGACTGCAGCAGATTCTTCTTCAAAACAGTTGACGATTTATTTTATCTTTTCAAAATTTGCAGCATAGTAGAGTACAGCAGAGAGCCGTGTACCCCAACTAGTCAAAACAGGCTGAGGAGGTAGCGGAATCTCGGGTGCCACTTCCTTGAACAACTGCTTTGAGGAAGATTTTCTTGACATTGGAAACTAGGCGATCGACTTTTGGATACAAGCCACATATGTGCTCGGCAATTCTATGGAGTCCGTGAGCTAGGCATGTCAAATGCAACATTTTGGGGACTAAAACTTTAAGAGCACGAGCAGCTTTTTTCATGTACGGAGCTGCATCAGTCACAAACAGAAGAACATTCTCATGTTTTATACCTTCTGGCCAAAGTACAGCAAGTGAAGATGAAAACAACTGGGCAACAGTTGAGCTGTTTGACTTCTCCAATACTTCCGATGTCAAACAAATACTCCTTTGATGGTTGATCTGCCTCCAGTGTACCGATGACCACATTGGCAACATATCTCCCCACAGCATCGGTTGGCTTGTCTATTGAGATCCATATTTTGTTGCATGCAACTTCCCCTCTAATTTGAAGTCGCTGTCAACATAATGTTTCCGTAATGATGACTTGCTCGGTATAGGTTCCGTGTGTTTCTCTAAAAAACCTCAGACATTTGTTTTCAAATTTGCACAGTTGAATTTCAGCATCAATGAATACCTTGCACAGATCATTCGAAAACTCAGATTTGCGACTGGAGCCAGCAGTAACTGTAGTGAGGAGACCAGTTTGCGTATTCCCCCCCATCAGTTTCTCTGCCGCCGACTTGTGTTTAGCTGTCCGTACATGCTGGGAGACAAAATACTTCTCACGATTCACTGCTTTCTCCCATGCTTTGCAAAACAGCACACAGTTGTCTGTGGAGAATATATCACTCCCGTACACTCTCACCAAATCGTTCCGTTTTTTACATGGCGTTGACTTGACTTTAGGCATTTTGACGCTTGCAGGGGAAGATCCTACAGGAGTGGGGATACAGACCTCTACAGGCAGGCCAAGTACAAGCTGAGAAGGGGAATCAGAGCTGCCAAGGAAAGGTACTCTGAGAAGTTGAGGAGCAAGTTCTCAGCTAATGACTCTGCTTCAGTTGGAAGGGCTTGCAAGAAATCACAAGCTACAAGATGAAAACCCCCCGCTCCTTGGACAATCGTCAGCTGTCCAACGACCTGAACGAGTTCTACTGCAGGTTCGAGAAACAGAAACTTAACCCTGGTACCCCCCACCCCCTCCTCCCCAACCAACACCACACCTACTCACAGTCTGACTCCAGTTTGAAAAGACTGGACCCTTCCCCTTCCATCCCCCTCCAATCACCACTTAGAGCCTGACCGCAAAAGACTGGGGCCTCGTCCACTAGCCACGAATGAACGACCGATGGTGGCGCCCCCGGTGGTGGAGATTTTCTTGTAAGTTACGTTAACACAGCAAAAAAAATGCACTTATGGCAAAATCCTGGCTCTACTCACCCTATGTTAACCCAATCATTACTAGGTCCATTCTCATAAACCTCCTCTGGACCCTCTCCAGAGACAGCACATCCTTCCTCAGATATGGGTCCAAAATTGCTCACAATACTCCAAATGCGGCCTGACCAGCACTTTATAGAGCCTCAGCTAGCATTCTATGCTCAGCTAGTATTCTATGTTTTTGTATTCTAGTCCTCTGGAAATAGATTTGCCTTCCTTCCTTTGAGTTTGCCTTCCTTACTGCCGATTCGACTTACAAATGAACTTTTTGGGAATCCTGCACCAGCACTCCCAAGCCCCTTTGTACCTGATTTCTGGATTCTCTCCCCATTTGGATAATAGTCAATGCCTTTATTCCTACTACTAAAATGCATGGCTCCACACTTTGCCACACTGTGTACCTGTGTCCACGACTATTGTTGATCCCACCGGGCCATCTCTTCAGCCACTGAGGTCAGGTGGAACAATCTGCTGTGTAAAAACCTTTCTTCTCCTCTCCCCTCCCCACACCTTGCGCCTTTGTTCACGAATGTGAGGCCGGAAGCCTTTTAGTTTGTTACAGCGTGTTACAAACGTGGTAGAGCGTGGAAACAGGCCCTTCGGGAAGAGGGGAAGCCCCGTTTCCTGAAGAATGAAGTTTCCTCATTCTTCAGGAAACGGGGCTTCCCCTCCTCCATTATAGATGAGGCTCTCACTAGGGTCTCTTCTACATCCCGCAGCTCCGCTCTTGCTCCCCCTCCCCCCACTCGCAACAAGGACAGAATCCCCCTCGTTCTCACCTTCCACCCCACCAGCCCGCGGATCCAACAAATCATCTGCCAACATTTCCGTCACCTACAACGGGACCCCACCACTGGCCATATCTTCCCATCCCCTCCCCTTTCTGCGTTCCGCAGAGACCGTTCCCTCCGTAACTCCCTGGTCCACTCGTCCCTTCCTATCCAAACCACCCCAACCCCGGGCACTTTCCCCTGCAACCGCACGAGATGCAACACCTGTCCCTTTACCTCCCCCCTCAACTCCATCCAAGGACCCAAACAGTCTTTCCAGGTGAGACAAAGGTTCACCTGCACCTCCTCCAACCTCATCTATTGCATCCGCTGCTCTAGATGTCAACTTATTTACATCGGCAAAACCAAGCTTAGGCTCGGCGATCGCTTCGCTGAACACCTGCGCTCGGTCCGCATTGACCAAACTGATCTCCCGGTGGCTGAGCACTTCAACTCCCCCTCCCACTCCCAGTCTGACCTTTCTGTCATGGGCCTCCTCCAGTGCCATAGTGAGGCCCACCGCAAATTGGAGGAACAGCACCTCATATTTCGCCTGGGCAGCTTGCAGCCCAGTGGTATAAACATCGACTTCTCCAACTTTAGATAGTTCCTCTGTCCCTCTCTTCCCCTCCTCCTTCCCAGATCTCCCTCTATCTTCCTGTCTCCACCTCTATCCTTCCTTTGTCCCGCCCCCCTGACATCAGTCTGAAGAAGGGTCTCGACCCAAAACGTCACCCATTCCTTCTCTCCTGAGATGCTGCCTGACCTGCTGAGTTACTCCAGCATTGTGTGAATAAATACCTTCGATTTGTACCAGCATCTGCAGTTATTTTCTTATATCTTTCTTACACAAAGATACAGTTAACAATTAAGAATAAAGCATAACCACATCAAAACAATAAGGATACAACATTACGGTCTAAACATGTGGGTGAAGATAAACCAGAGCAAAAAAGAGACTACAGATTGGTTATTGAATAGAACTACTACTTGTGGGAAAAAGCTGTTTTTATGTCTGGCTGTGGCTGCTTTGACAGTTTGGAGTCGCCTTCTGAGATTGGTCCTCGAGATAAACATCGACAGGCCATTTAAGCGTCAACAGTCGTGCAGCGGTAGAGTTGCTGCCTCACAGCGTTCACAGCGCCAGAGACCAGCGAGGGAAGTAGTGAGGGAGAAACATAGAAACATAGAAACATAGAAACATAGAAACATAGAAACATAGAAACATAGAAACATAGAAAATAGGTGCAGGAGTAGGCCATTCGGCCCTTCGAGCCTGCACCGCCATTCAATATGATCATGGCTGATCATTCAGCTCAGTAGCCTGTACCTGCCTTCTCTCCATACCCCCTGATCCCTTTAGCAAAAAGGGCCACATCTAACTCCCTCTTAAATATAGCCAATGAACTGGCCTCAACTACCTTCTGTGGCAGAGAATTCCACAGACTCACCACTCTCTGTGTGAAGAAATGTTTTCTCATCTCGGTCCTAAAAGACTTCCCCCTTATCCTTAAGCTGTGACCCCTGGTTCTGGACTCCCCCAACATCGGGAACAATTTTCCCGCATCTAGCCTCTCCAACCCCTTAAGAATTTTATATGTTTCTATAAGATCCCCCCTCAGTCTTCTAAATTCCAGCGAGTACAAGCCTAGTCTATCCAGTCTTTCCTCATATGTAAATCCCGCCATCCCAGGGATCAATCTGGTGAACCTTCTCTGTACTCCCTCTAAGGCAAGAACGTCTTTCCTCAGGTTAGGAGACCAAAACTGTACACAGTACTCCAGGTGCGGTCTGACCAAGGCCCTGTACAACTGCAGCAGAACCTCCCTGCTCCTAAACTCAAATCCTCTTGCTATGAATGCCAACATACCATTCGCTTTCTTCACTGCCTGCTGCACCTGCATGCTTGCTTTCAATGACTGGTGCACCATGACACCCAGGTCACGTTGCATCTCCCCTTCTCCCAATCGGTCACCATTCAGGTAATACTCTGCTTTCCTGTTCTTGCCACCAAAGTGGATAACCTCACATTTATCCACATTATATTGCATCTGCCATGCATTTGTCCACTCGCCTAATCTATCCAAGTCACTCTGCAGCCTCCTAGCATCCTCCTCGCAGCTAACACTGCAGGGAGCAATGGGTGAAAGAGAGAGAATGACGAGGGAGGCAGGGTGACAGGGAGAGAGATGGAGGGTTATGGACACGGTGTGAGAGGGGGGATTTGGGTAAGGAGAGGGAGGGACAGAGGTGGGTAGGGAGAGTGAGAGAGTGGAGGAGTGAGCGGAATTGAGTGAGGAGGGAAAAGGTGATGGGGCAGAGCAAGAGTGGAGGAAAAAGGGAGAGACAGTGGGAAAGGGAGCGTGAAGTAGACAGGGGATGGGGGCATGAAGTAGACAGGGGAGAGGGGGCATGAAGTAGACAGGGGAGAGGGGGCATGAAGTAGACAGGGGATGGGGGCATGAAGTAGACAGGGGATGGGGGCATGAAGTAGACAGGGGATGGGGGCATGAAGTAGACAGGGAATGGGGGCATGAAGTAGACAGGGGAGAGGGGGCATGAAGTAGACGGGGAATGGGGGCATGAAGTAGACAGGGGAGAGGGGGCATGAAGTAGACAGGGGAGAGGGGGCTTGAAGTAGACGGGGGAGAGGGAGAGTGGGCAGAGAAAGAGTAGAGAGTGATAGAATTGTGGAAGGGAGAGGAGGTGAGAGGGCAGCCAGGAGGAGAAAATGCACATGGCCAGCCGGTAATCAGATCCACCTTTAGAGATACAGCACGTAAACAGGTCCTTCAGCCCACCGAGTCTTCACCGACCAGTGATCAACAGTACACTAGCACTATCCCAAACACTAAGCCAATTATCCTACAAACCTGTACGTCTTTGGAGTGTGGGAGGAAACCGACGCACCAGGGGAAAACCCACGTGGTCACGGGGAGAACGTAAAATCGCCACGCAGACTGCACCCGCAATCAGGATCAAATCAGAGTCCCTGGAACTGCGAGGCAGCAACTCTACCGCTCTGCCACCACGTCGCCCACGGACCCTCTCTGTGGAAGGGTCTCGACCCAAAACGTCGCCCATTCCTTCTCTCCAGAGATGCTGCCTGACCTGCTGAGTTACTCCAGCATTTTGTGATACCTTGTGAGACACTCTCTGTGGAGTTTGATTTACCCACCCAATTTTCGATCCGTCAATAAAATGGAGAGAGAGCAAGATGAATAGTTTGAGAGAGCGGGAGATAGATGGCAAGAGTGGGAGAGGGAGGATGGCAATGGGGGAGAGAGCAGGAGAGATTGCAGTCATATCATCCATGACTCCATCAAGTGGGAAAAGCAGAGATAGAGCATCTTGGATGAGTTGGGTCGAGGCCCTTTTCCATGCTGCATGACTCGATGTCTGAATGGTCCTAGAACTAAGATGGACACAAAAAGCTGGAGTAACTCAGCGGGACAGGCAGCATCTCCGGAGAGAAGGAATGGGCGACGTTTCGGGGCGAGACCCTTCTTCAGTCTTGACCCTCATTGAAATGTAGAGAATAGTTGGATAGTGAGCACAATAGCTTGGATAGAATGGAAGTTGTGAGGATGTCTCCACTAATGGGCACGTCTAGGACTACAGGTTATAGTCTTAGAATTAAAGGGCATTCTTTTAGGAAGATGAGGAGAAATTGCTTTAGTCAGAGGGTGGTTTCGATTTAGATTTAGAGATACAGCGCAGAAACAGGCCCTTCGGCCCACCGAGTCCGCACCGCCCAGCGATCCCCGCACACTAACACTATCCTACACCCACTAGGGACAATTTTTACATTTACCAAGCCAATTAACCTACATACCTGTATGTCTTTGGAGTGTGGGAGGAAACCGAAGATCTCGGAGAAAACCTACGCAGGTCACGGGGAGAACGTACAAACTCCGTACAGACGGCGCCCGTAGTCAGGATCGAACCCGGGTCTCCGGCGCTGCATTCTCTGTAAGGCAGCACCTCTACCGCTGCGCCACCATGCTGCCGTGGTCTGTAGAATTCTTTGCCACAGAAGCCTGCAGGGGCCAAGTCAGCGGATATATTTAAAGCAGAGAGAGATAGATTCTTGATTAGTACGGGTGTCAGAGGTTCGGGGGAGAAGGCAGGAGAGTGAATGAATGTGGCGAGGATGTTTCCTCCAGTGGGAGAGTCTAGGACCAGAGGCCACAGCCTCAGAATGAAAGGACATACCTTTAGAAAGATGAGGAGGATTTCTTTTGGTGCGAGGGTGGTGAATCTGTGGAATTCATTCCCGCAGAAGGCTGTGGAGGTATTTTTAAGGCGGAGATTGACAGATTCTTGATTAGTGAGGGTGTCAGGGGTTATGGGGAGAAGGCAGGAGAATGGGGTTGAGATGGAAAGATAGATCAGCCATGACTGAATGGCAGAGTAGACTTGATGGGCCGAATGGCCTAATTCCACTCCTAGAACTTATGAGGAGGAGAGGGGAGGGGGAAATTCAGAGTGTCTCAGAGGATCCTTCATTGCTTCTACTCTGGGGCTGTAGAGAGCATCCTGTCCGGCAACATTACAGTCTGGTTTGGGAACAGCTCTGCCCAGGACAGGATAGCCCTGCAGAGAGTAGTGCGTTCGGCAGAACGCACCATGGGAACTACACTCGTCCCCCTGCAGGACCTATACATCAGGAGGTGCAGATCCAGAGCAAGTAAGATCATGAGGGACCCCTGCCACCCCAGTAACGGACTGTTCCAGATGCTACGATCAGGCAAACGCCTCCGCTGTCACGCTGTGAAAACGGAGAGGATGAGACGGAGCTTCTTCCCACAGGCCATCAGGACTGTCAACTTTTATAACTCCAGAGACTAAATTTTTGTCAACTATAATAGTAACTTATTAACTTTATTTATATGCTGTAACTGTAATTATTTTTGTGCACAACCCGCAGGCATTGCCACTTTCATTTCACTGCACATCGTGTATGTGACAAATAAATTTGACTTGACTTGACTTGACTTGACTTGAGAGAGGGGGAAAAACTGAGGGGGGGGGGAACTGAACTGTCCACATAACTTCATCAGGTCATATGTTCTAGGAGCAGAATTAGGCCATTCGGTCCGTCAAGTCAACTCCGCCATTCTATCATGCTTGATCTATCTTTTCCTCTTAACCCCATTCTGAGTACTGAGGGAATGGAAAACTTTGGGGAATGAGAACAAAGGGATGCAGAGCAAGTGGCATCAGTCCGCCAGGCTAACCCTTCCCTTGTCCATGGGACTGCTGCCTGTTCCCACATCGATCAACCTCAGGAATCCAGAATCAAGAGTGTTAAAATGTCAGACGTACCATGAACAGAACAATGACATTTGTACTTGTTGCAGGTTTGCAGGCACATTAACACAACACTATAAATAAAAACACAATAAACAATAATCTAATAAACTATCAGCAGCACTATACCTGACATAGTAGCCAAAGTTTCCACAGCACAACTTTAATAGTGCAATGGCCGCAGTTGTTTGGTGCTGAGGGAGTGTTTAGTCTAGTGTAGAGATATACAACGCGGAAACAGACCTTTCGGCCCACCGAGTCCACACCGACCAGCGATCCCCGTACATTAACACTATCCTGCACACTAGGGACAATTTACATTCTTACCGAAGCCAATTAACCTACAAACCTGCACGTCTTTGGAATGTGGGAGGAACCGGTGTACCGGGAGTAAACCCACGCAGGGGGTACAGACAGCAGCCATAGCCAAAGGGGGGGGAGACGGGGGGGGGGGGGGGGGGAGCAACTGAGGGGGAGGAGAGAAAAGAGGAGGAGAGGGGGAGAGAGAGGGGGAAAGCTGAGGGGGGCAACTGAACCATCCACATAACCTCATCAGATCATATGTTCTAGGAGCAAAATTAGGCCATTCGGTCCGTCAAGTCAACTCCGCCATTCAATCATGCTTGATCAATCTTTTCCTCTTAACCCCATTCTCCTGCCTTCTCCCCATAACCCCCCTTACACCTAAACTAATCAAGAATCTATTTATCTCTGCCTTTAAAATATTCATTGACTTGGCCTCCACAGCCATCTGTGGCAATGAATTCCACAGATTCGTCACCCTCTGACTGATTCTTCCTCATCTCCTTTCTAAAGGTACGTCCTTTTGAGTTTGAGGGGGGGGGGGGGGTGGATGAGATAGGGGAGAGATGCTGTGCACCCAGCCCAAAGTCTCCCTCCCTGTCCCCCCCTCTCGCCCAATCTCCATCTCCCTCAACACCCTCCCTCCCCCCTCTTCCCCGGTCTCCTTGCGGCTCTCCCTATCCTGCCCAGTGTCTCCCTCCCTGCCCCCCACTTGCCCAGTGTCTCCCTCCTTCCCCTCCCGTTCTCCCTCCTTCCCTCCCTAACCTTGTTCCCCTCTTGGCCAGAGTCTTCGTCCCCCTCCCTTGTTCTCCCTCGTTCCCTCCCTCCCTGTCCTCCTCTTGCCCAGAGTCTCCCTGCCCCTCCCCTGTTCTCCTTCCCTCTTGCCCCCTCTCCCTCCCTGCCCCCCTCTTGCCCCCTCTCCCTCCCTGCCCCCCTCTTGCCCATTCTCCCTCCCTGCCCCCCTCTTGCCCCCTCTCCCTCCCTGCCCCCCCTCTTGCCCCCTCTCCCTCCCTGCCCCCCTCTTGCCCCCTCTCCCTCCCTGCCCCCCCTCTTGCCCCCTCTCCCTCCCTGCCCCCCTCTTGCCCCCTCTCCCTCCCTAGCCCCCCTCTTGCCCCCTCTCCCTCCCTAGCCCCCCTCTTGCCCCCTCTCCCTCCCTGCCCCCCCTCTTGCCCCCTCTCCCTCCCTGCCCCCCTCTTGCCCCCTCTCCCTCCCTGCCCCCCCTCTTGCCCCCTCTCCCTCCCTGCCCCCCTCTTGCCCCCTCTCCCTCCCTAGCCCCCCTCTTGCCCCCTCTCCCTCCCTGCCCCCCTCTTGCCCCCTCTCCCTCCCTGCCCCCCTCTTGCCCATTCTCCCTCCCTGCCCCCCTCTTGCCCCCTCTCCCTCCCTGCCCCCCCTCTTGCCCCCTCTCCCTCCCTGCCCCCCTCTTGCCCCCTCTCCCTCCATGGCCCCCTCTTGCCCCCTCTCCCTCCATGGCCCCCTCTTGCCCAGCCCACCCCCTGCTCCTGTAGGTGTAACACGGCCCACCTCCTGCTGTGCCGTTGCCCTGACCTGCAGCCTGTGCCCACTGGTGCATGGCGGTGGGCGCCATTGTTCCTGCTGCCTGCCCCATTGTTTCAGGGCTGTGGTCACTGAGCTCCCTGCAGGAGATGGAACAAAGGGACATCCTTGCTGAGCCGGACCCAGGCTCAGCCAGCCGAGGCCGAGCAAGAACAGCCCATTCCTCTCACCGGATGGTACAGGGCCAGGCAGCCCCCCCTCCACCCTCCACCTCCCCTTCCCCACCCCTCAAACCCACAGCAGACAGTTCAGAAGTGATAGGAGCAGAATTGTCATTCGGCCCATCAATACTCCGCCGTTCAATCATGGCTGAACTACCTCTCCCTCCTAACCCCATTCTCCTGCCTTCTCCCCCTAACCTCTGACACCCGTACTAACCAAGAATCTATCTATCTCTGCTTTAAAAACTATCCACTGACTTGGCCTCCACAGTCTCGTGCGGCAATGAATTCCACAGATTCACCACCCTCTGCCTAAAGAAATTCCTCCTCATCTCCTTTCTAAAGGTACGTCCTTTTATCCTGAGGCTGTGGCCTTTGGTACTAGACTCTCCCACTGGTGGAAATATCCTCTCTACATCCACTCTATGCAGGCTTTTCACTTTAGAGATACAGCACAGAAACAGGGCCTTCGATCCACAGAGGGAGTGTGGGAGGAAACAGGATGACTCGGAGAAAACCCTCGCAGGTCACGGGGAGAACGTACAAACTCCGTACAGACAGCGCCCGTAGTCAGGATCGAACCCGGGTCTCTGGCGCTGTAAGGCAGCAACTCTTCCGTTGTGCCACCTACAGTTGGCACCCTTTAGAGGGTGGTGAATCTGTGGAATTCATTGCCACAGGTGGTTGTGGAAGCAACGTCATTGGGTATTTTTAAGGCAGAGATTGACAGGTTCTTGTCTAGTACCAAAGATAATAGAGCAGAGCAAGATCGAAGGTATTTATTCACAAAATGCTCAGTAACTCAGCAGGTCAGGCAGCATCTCGGGAGAGAAGGAATGGGTGACGTTTCGGGTCGAGACCCTTCTTCAGACTGAGCAGAGCAAGATAGACCACTCGACCATAAAAACCGTAGTGCGTCACGGCGCCATTTTAGTCGGCAGAAACTTGCGGAAACATTTAAAAAGAAAAATAACAAAAATCTGTGAATTGATAGATGAGATATATTCTGCATTTTTATGGTATCATCACACATACTGTTCCCCCAAAACACTGATTACACTGCGAGAGGCAGAGCGAGCGGCAGGTTTTGCTTACTAAAATGGCGGACGTTCCGCTCCTTTGCGTACTACACTTCAGTATAGGCGATTTCGATGTAGTGGTTCATCTTGCTCCTCTAGTATCTTTGATTAGTATGGGTGTCAGGGGTTATGGGGTGAAGGCAGGAGAACGGGGTTGAGAGGGAAAGATAGATCAGCCATGTTTGAATGGCGGGGTAGACTTGATGGGCCGAATAGCCTAATTCTGCTCCTATAATTTATGAACTTATAAAGATCCAGATTACCCCACCTCCAAGCTTACGGCAGTCAAAACAGTCAGTTGGTGCTTGATGGCTAGTATATAGATAGCAGGCCGAATGGCCTGTATTCGTGCTGCATTACCCTGTGACTTCAAAAAAGTCCCTGAAAGTCATTCCAAAATTAGGATAAATTAACCACATTATTAAAAACCACACAAAAAAATAAATAAAAACTGATTAAGCAGGATAAACCAGTTGAACCATTTAATATACACTTGCCCAACAATGATGGTTACAGAAATTAGTAGGCACCATTGAAGGGATGAACAGGAAGGCTTGGCTCGAGAAGGCAGATTTTTTTATTTAGAGATACAGCGCGGAAACAGGCCCTTCGGCCCACCGGGTCCGCGCCGACCAGCGATCCCCGCACATTAACACTGTCCTACACACACGAGGGACAATTTTTACATTTACCCAGTCAATTAACCTACAAATCTGCACGTCTTTGGAGTGTGGGAGGAAACCGAAGATCTCGGAGAAAACCCACGCAGGTCACGGGGAGAACGTACAAACTCCGTACAGACGGCGCCCGTAGTCGGGATCGAACCTGGGTCTCGGGCGCTGCATTCGCTGTTAGGCAGCAACTCTACCGCTGCGCCACCGTGCCGCCCTTCAGAGACCACTGGGAAAAAGGTCAACAGGAATAAGAGTAGAATTAGGCCATTCGGCCCATCAAGTATACCCCACCATTCAATCATGGCTGATCTATCTCTCCCTCCGAACCCCATTCTCCAGCCTTCACCCCATAACCTCTGGCACCTGCACTAACCAGGTGCTAAGTTCTGTACTACAGAAGGTACAGGAGCCTGAGAACCGTGACCTCAAGATTCAAGAGCAGGTTCTTCTCATCCACCATTAGACTCTTGAACCACCCAGCCCACTCCTAACCACAACCCCACCTCAGCACTGATCTACTGTGGCCTTTGTTCACAAAATGCTGGAGTAACTCAGTGGGTCAGGCAGCATCTGGGAGAGAAGGAATGGGTGACGTTTCGGGTCAAGACCCTTCTTCAGACTGATGTCAGGGGGGCGGGACAAAGGAAGGATATCGGTGGAGACAGGAAGATAGAGGGAGATCTGGGAAGGAGGAGGGGAAGGGAGGGACAGAGGAACTATCTAAAGTTGGAGAAGTCGATGTTCATACCACTGGGCTGCAAGCTGCCCAAGCGAAATATGAGGTGTTGTTCCTCCAATTTCCGGTGGGCCTCACTATGGGACAGAAAGGTCAGACTTGGAGTGGGAGGGGTAGTTGAAATGCTCAGCCACCGGGAGATCAGGTTGGTTAAGGCGGACTGAGCGAAGGTGTTGAGCGAAACGATCGCTGAGCCTGCCCACCAAGTCCACGCTGACCATCGACCCACTAGTTCTACGTTATCCCACTTTCTCATCCACTCCCTAGGGGCAATTTACAGAGGGCCAATTAACCTACAAACCCACACGTCTT